>NC_056737.1:1195015664-1195068164 GCF_019279795.1 Protopterus annectens
AGGAAGATTTGGTCACTTGAGAGGTTTTTCTTTTTTCTTTTATTTATTTTTTATTTATTATTTATTTATTTATTTTTGACCTTCTTAGGGTCAGACAATATAGCTTTTAGGGAAAAGATGAAAAACATAAATGTCAATTTTTCCATTGACAAATTCACATTTAACTCTGCTCAGTGTAGGGACCCATCCTTTGTCTCTCAAGCATTCATTATAAAGCTGTGACATGCATCACTGTATTCTTATAAAGAAATGTTATGCCATCTGAGCTGTAAGGAGGTACTGCCAGCACAGCGAGCTAGAATTTTGTAAATAATTATATGTCATTTGTGAATATCAGACTAATTCATACAAAATATGTGTGCTACAAATGCATTAGAGCTGCATGTGTATATCAAACTGCTTTGTACAGATGTTTGTGCTAAAAAAAGTATTTGTACCGTCCTTGTGCTTAAAATGTATCCACATTGTGGCTTATTGGAAGAGAGCAGAAATGTACATAGGATCATAGGAAGTTACTAGGCTACTGGTCCTGAGGCCCTTATAAGGCTAGCTAAGAGTTTAGCCCATGTTTTGACAAATCAGCATCCCATGCCCCTGTCCAGCAGGGACACGGGTGGAATCCCAGGCATGTATTTTCTATTTCCCATCCAGTTATCCAAGTTGTGCTTAAAAGGGGGTAATGAGGTACTCTGCTGGATGTGGAGAGGGAGTCTATTTCACAGATGGGGGAGTGTTGGGACACAAATCTGTCCCGCCAACAAGTCCTATTGATGTCACAGACCAGGTTGAGGCCACGCATTTCAGTTACTCAAGTGCAGCTTGACTTGCGGATATTCAGCAGTCCCATCAAGGTGGGGTCCATGATCACCTTGTATGCCAAACACAGGTCACCTCTGAGCAGTCTGTATGAAACTGAGTAGAGGGACAGGGCTTTTAGCTTATTTGTGTAGGGTAGATTTTTGAAGCCCTGGATTCTCCTGGTGAGGACCTCTGTGGTCTCTTCAACTTCTGCATGTGCTGTACAAGGTACATTACGAACAGGGCTTTGTACTCAATAATGGACCTTATAAGGGAAGAATACAGGGATGTTATGACCTTTTTGTCCCTGGATGAGATACACTTATGTATGAGGTGTGCCATGAAGAAATCTTTCTGTACAATGGAAGCAACATGGTGGTCAAAAGTCAGGTTGCTATCAATCTGGGTGCCCAAATCCCTCATGAATAATTGTATGCTTAGGACATTGTTATTAATGTGATGATTTGTGGAGATGTCACTCTCCCCAAAGGGAGATGATGATACATTTTTTGGTAGTCAGCTTGATTCCATGTTTCTGGCACTAGTCATTTGTTTGGGTGAGACCCTCTTGGAGGATGTCCACATCACTAGGGGAACTGATGAGAGCACCCAGCTTGCAGTCATCTGCAAACTTGGTCAGCCATAGCCCTCTGGTTTTTGCTTGCACCTCAGAAAAGTATATACCAAATAACAAAGGCCCCAAGACCAAGCCCTGGGGTATACAGATTGATACGCGTCTACTGCTTGAGGTGGCTTCTCCTATTTTGACTAGGTGGGTTTTATCAATGAGCCAGTTAGCTACCCATCTGGTAACATATGAATTGATGCCTAGTTGAGAGAGTTTATTTATTATGCCTGAGTGGGGAATAGTGTCAAAGACTTTGGCCAGATGAAGGCAGGTGGTGTGCACCATTTTCACCTCATCCAGGTCAAGGTAGGCGGTGTGCACCATCTTCCCCTCATCCATTACTTTCATGACTGTCTCAAAAAAGTTGACCAACGTTGAGACATGACCTCTCCTTGATGAAGTCAAACTGTGTGGGATCGAGTGTTTGGAGGTTGCCAATGTCCTTGTTAATGAGGTCCATGATTATCCATTCCATTGCCTTGCAGATCAGGTTAGTTAGGCTGATGGGTCTATAATTTCCCTGATGGGTGGACACTCCACCATTGTGTAAAAGGATGACAGTGGCTGTCCTCCACTCAGCTGGGACAAAGGTGGTACTAAGGCTTTGGTTGAGTAGGGTGCCTAAAGGTGCTGCAAGTTCCTGCCTGAGTTCATGTAGGATGCAGTCTGGGATGTTATCGAGTCCCATGGAGGCTATATTTTTTGCCTTTGAGAGAGCAGTGATGACCTGATCCCTAGATATAAGGGGAAGGGGGCAGATACTGGTAATGCCCTGATTTACTGATGACAGAGGTGTGAAATTTTTGTTGAATCTGTCAGCCAGCAAGTTTTCTATATCTACAGCATTTGTATTTGTGGTGTCCTTGACCACCAGTTCTGAACAGATCTGGGTGCTTCCTTTGCGGACATATGTGAAGAAAGCCTTATGATTGTCTCTAGTAGATGTGGCCGGTTTGGACTCGAAGTTGGCTTTAGAGGATTTCATTAGTGCTTTTATATGCTCATTCAGGCTAAGGAGAGATTGATTCCATTTGGGCACCTGCTCCTACTTGGTCCTGGACAGCAATTTTTTTTCTTTTGTTATAGAGTTTGTTTATTGCAGATATCTGCCAGACAGGTTTAATCTTACTTGTGGAGGATGATTTAGTCCTGTCAAGTATTCCTAATTCCATGCATCTATATAAATGTTCGTATAGTGCTTTTGTATAGTTTTGGATACTGATGCCAGTTCCTAGAGAGGGGAAGGGGCTGTGAAGCTGTTTACACCATTCCTCAGGTGGCTGTAATCAGCTTTGGAGAAGTTTTTTTTTTGTTTGACCCTTGTTTCAGGGAGGGACAGGGGAGATGGTGACTTAGAAAGTGACTGCTTTATGGTTGGATCTTACCAGGGAGGATGATACTGCAGGGATCCTGCAGTGGTTACTCATGTTGGTTAATACGGTTATCGACTAGCTGTTTGAAAGCATTTGCATTGATAAAATTGTAGAATCTCTGAGCATTTGTGTTCTGGCATTAGTTCTTCTTCCAATCTATGTTTGGGTAGTTAAGGTCACCCAGGATCAGGGTAAAGGGTTGAATCTTCATAGATTTGAAGAGATCCAGATAGGCAGATTGGGCATCTTGAGTCAGATTTGGGGGCTGTTAGCTAGCTATGATTTGTATAGAGGTCTTGTCAATGTTTAACTGCACCTGGAGTGTCTCCTGGGATTCATACTGTTTGACCAGCCTGGAGGTGTGTGTGTCTTTAATATATTTTGCAACTTCACCTCCTTTAGCTTTACTACCCACTGTTTGCGGTCTGAATGTATGATTGGATGAATGTGTGTGTGTGTGTGTGTGTTTAATACAAGAGGGGAGGCACAGAAGTGGGTAGAGAACAGTTAGTATGGAGGTAATGATACAGTGAGGGATGGCTGGGGAATTAGGGTGAGGAGAAAGCAAATCAGGCTACAGTTCTTTAGCCAGTGGAAGGTAATAAGTTCATACAAGCTTAATGCAAGCAAGAGTGAAGGTGTTAGTTATTGCAAAGGTAGGTGCTATAGGAATTTCTTCTGATGCTGTAACGAATTTACAAAGAGAAGGTGACACTCCTTTCTAGAATGCTGCTTACACTAATATAGTTTTGCATTCCTGCTGCATGAGAAAGGGTTTCTGCTCAGAGCCGCTATTATGTAAGCTGTATTAGCATCTCAGTTTAATGGGGAAGGGGGAAAACCATGAATGCTCACAAAGAGTTCAGAAGGAATTAAAAGGTCAGCCATTTTTGGAGTAAGTGTGCAAGGCTTTGAACTTAGCGTTGAGTGTGTAGTAAATTCAAAGGAGTCACTTGTCCTAGAGACGCTTAGATGTGCCAAAGATATCAAACCAATTCCACAGCTGTCCAAAAAGAGGGTAAATGAAATAGCAGAAATTCTGGAAAAAGTGCAACAAAATCCGAAAAAAGTAGAATATAGGAGGAAGTATTAGATATAAAGCTAGGAAAATGTAGCAATTCTGATTAGACTTAAACTGGACTTTAAGGAGCAAGGTGAGAATGCAGCAGTAGCAGCAAACAAAATGTTCAGATGTCTTGTTTGAGGTCTGTACTCAGAAAATAAGGTAGACTTGATACCATTGTACCAGGCAGACGATACCATTGTGCCAGGCAGACTTGATACCATGGTACCAGGCAGACGATACCATTGTGCCAGGCAGACTTGATACCATGGTACCAGGCAGATGATACCATTGTGCCAGGCAGAGCTGATACCATTGTACCAGGCAGACGATACCATTGTACCAGGCAGACTTGATACCATTGTACCAGGCAAAACTGATACCATTGTACCAGGCAGAGCTGATACCATTGTACCAGGCAGAACTGATACCATTGTACCAGGCAGACTTGATGCCATTGTACCAGGCAGAGCTGATACCATTGTACCAGGCAGACTTGATGCCATTGTACCAGGCAGAACTGATACCATTGTACCAGGCAGACTTGATACCATTGTGCTAGGCAGACTTGATACCATTGTACAAGGCAGAGCTGATACCACTGTACCAGGCAGACTTGATACCATTGTACCAGGCAGAACTGATACCATTGTACCAGGCAGAGCTGATACCATTGTACCAGGCAGACTTGATACCATTGTACCAGGCAAAACTGATACCATTGCACCAGGCAGACTTGATACCATTGTACCAGGCAGACTTGATATCATTGTACCAGGCAGAACTGATACCATTGCACCAGGCAGACTTGATATCATTGTACCAGGCAGAACTGATATCATTGTACCAGGCAGAACTGATATAATTGTACCAGGCAGACAATACCATTGTACCAGTCAGACTTAATACCATTGTACCAGGCAGAACTGATACCATTGTACCAGGCGGACGATACCATTGTGCCAGGCAGAATTGATACCATTGTACCAGGCAGAACTGATACCATTGTACCAGGCTGACGATACCATTGTACCAGGCAGAACTGATACCATTGTACCAGGCAGAACTGATACCATTGTACCAGGCAGACTTGATATCATTGTACCAGGCAGAACTGATATCATTGTACCAAGCAGACAATACCATTGTACCAGGCAGACTTGATACCATTGTACCAGGCAGAACTGATACCATTGTACCAGACAGAACTGATGCTATGGCTGGAGTAGAGTGTGCATGTCTGGAAACATTTTAAAGAAATATATCAGAATATTGGAATGTTTCAGAGGAAAATGCATTGAAGAGTAAGAAGGATGGAGGGAAAAGGTGTGAACTTAAAATGGAAAAGATTTTTCTGTGGTTAAGGGTCAAATGCTGTGGTCAGCAAATAAACAAAGATTAAGGGAAGTGGGGTTCATCTGAGGAAAGAAGATATAGAGGAGATATTACATGGCGCACTTTATAGGGGCAGGAAAGTACGAGGACAGGTCACTCGGCAGGAGAGGGAGCGAGAGGCATGATACAGTAGAAATTAATATTTCTTTGTGTAGGGGACAGTATTTGCTGATAGGGAGGTTTGTTGGCTCACTAAACATATATCCAGAATCTACTGTGTCATTTAAAAAGCTTGGGATAAATGGAAAACGCAAGAGATACAACAGAAAGAAAAGCAAAAACAATAAAAAATAAATATTTGACCAGTTAGTGTCTTACCGAGGTGAAGAAACTCCCTCTGTACTGCACAACTTATATGTAAGAGCATGGCATCCGAGTCCAAGGAGGTCATTGCTCCACTGCACTCAGTTCTCATGAGACCAGTCATCGAGTACAATGCACCCTTCAGCGTGTTCCTGATCAGGCACATGCAACAGTTTGAGAGATGACAAAGGTTCCTTACAAAAAGAATACAGGGAGTAAAGAACAAGTCCTATGTGGACACTCTCAGAACCCTTATCCCTGTACTTGGTCTCCTACAGACTGATGCACAATTTATCTATACCTAGCCTGCAAGCCATTGCCTAATCTCACACATCCGCAACACAAATGGCACCAGAAATACCTGTTCTGAGGACCTAAACCTCATCTACACTATAAACAGGACATGTTGGAGGGACATCTATGTGACTGAAAGATTACCCCATTTCTGGAATAGGCTTCCCATCCACGTGAAGCAAAGCTCAGCCCTATCCTTATTTTGGCACCAATGACCCCAATGGATAGGGTCAGCCTGTGAATGCTTGATGTGTACAAACCTATAACTTAACCATAAAATTCCTTGGGGTACTGATGTGTCAGTAATATTTTGGTAAATGTGGGTTAAATTTGACTAGGCTTAAATGGCTTTTAGGCTGGTAGCCTAGTAACCACCTATGAACCTATAATAGTGACTGCCACACCTGCTCTGAATCTTTGAATGAAAAATTCCTCTTACACAGACCCCCCCCCCCCCCCCCACACACACACACACACACAAACACACAGGAATGCAATTTGTAAATTGTTCTTTCAATTTCCCCTCATGCCACTAATGGATAGAGGCAGTTTCTAAATGCTGCATCCCTTACATGGCCCCCTCAAATTATCTATGGTATGATCACAGTTGTTCTCACTAGTGTTAATATACAATTATCAGACATTGGGAAAGCTAAGACCAATTAGAAAATGTTAATTCAAGCACCAAAATGGAATCGGCTAAGCTTAAAATGTCCTGCAAGTGAACGTATGTTGTGATAGCAAATAGTTATAAATAAATTACCCTTTTTAGTTCACTTAGTGCCCCTGTCACCCCCCCCCCAGTCTTTAACAGCTTCCGGCACCTATGCAGCTTGTTCAGTCATGTCTCTCTTCATATAATCCAGTGAGCTACGTCTCAAGTCATTCACACCAACAGAGTCATAACAGTACCTGTTGTTGAGAGACTTGAGTGCATGTGTGATATGGCAGAGGTTGGCCCCTGACAGACAACTAACTCTGATGTTTTCTTTATGCAGCCTGGTGAGAGTCACATATGTGTGTTTCACAATGTAGTTTATTATGACTAATATGTTGGGTTTATAGTTATGCCTTAGTAGTTGTGAGACACAGGTGTGTGAACTATGCATGGCATGTGGTGTGGAGGGCTGTGGAGATCGCATAAGTTTAGCCTCTGAGGTCTCCTTTGTTTGGGTATATTTTTGTTGAGGACCTCCACATATGTGGATATGTGTTGTATAGGAGTGGGTGTTGTTTGAGGTGTAGTGATTGTGTTGACAGCCTTCTCAGTGCCAGATATACTGGCTTGTGAGGGAGAGACCATAGACTCTAGGTTCCTAATGTAATTACATCTCTTGCAAATTGTGTTCCTAGGTGGTAGTAGTAGGTGGTTGTCTGTGTACACAAGGCAGTTGCTACACTGTCTCAGGATGCACATATCAACCAGACTGGGAGGAGAAACTGTAGGAAATTGTCCATCCATATTTGTCAGACTCTGAGAGAGAAAGGCCAGGGGGAGCTAAAGAGTAAGCCTAAACCCCAAGTGCTAAAACCAAAACTATGAGGCTTAGAATTACACTTACAATTTAAACAGGCTATAAACAATCAGTAATAAATGCAACAGAAAAGATGCAAATGAACACTTTAGAGAACAAGCTGCAGCAAGAAGCAGAAAAAGTAAGATGAAGTAATAGAGTAGGAGGAGGAAACGCAAATACAGTAAAACCAGCTGAATAAAGTGGGGGGGGGTTACTAGTAAAGTGGAAAGGGAGACAGGAGGAACAGAAGAAAATTCAAGGTTACAGAACTAAGGAATTTGGCCTTCCCAAATGATGTCTGTATTATGTATAATGAGCTAATTAGATGGGACTGGGAGGAGTGTGCCTTATCAAATTTATAGTAGGGGCAGGCAACAGCAAAAGCCACCAACTATAAGACCACAACAACAGTTGGGTAGGACAGTGGGAGAAAAAAAAAAACTTCAACCAGAAGTCAGCAAATATATAAATGGAGACACAGAAGAGTAAATAATTCAGTCAAACAAATAAAATAAGAACAGTGCGTTATTGTTAAGCAAGTAAATAAAATGAGTGCAGTACAATTAAGCAATTAAATAAAAACAGTGCAGAAACACTGAACAGTTAGATAAAGTGAAAAAAATATACTTATGTAGCTCTGTAATTCAGATTGTTTAAAAACACTCTCAGTCAGCCACAACAGAGCTCTAGCAAAATAAGCAGAAATTCACACAAAGGTAATATTTTTATACCAGCAAGATAAAAGACCCTTCCAAAGCCACACCTTGAGACAAACAGATAACACAGAAGCTGTCTGACCAGTTTTCCTCTCTGGAATGAGCTCACCACAAATTAACAGCAGGGCGGGCTAAAGCAAGAGCCACCAAATTTAAGAACATAACAGCAGTCGGGTTGGAGAGAAAAAAAAATTCAAACAGAGGTCAGCAGATATATGAATGGAGACATAGAAAAGTAAATAATTCAGTCAAACAAATAAAAATAGTGCAGTACTGTTAAGCAAAAAAATAAAAATAAAAATAAAATAAAACCAGCACAGTACTGTGAAGCAAATAAACATCAGTGCAGTACTGATAAGGAAATGAATAAAACTAGTGCAGTACGGTTAAGCAATTAAATACAAAACAGTGCAGTACTGATAAGCAGATACATAGAAACACTGACCAGTTAGATAAAGTGCAAAAATATACTTATGTAGCTCTGTAATTCAGATTGTTTAAGAAACTCTCTTAGTCAGGCACAATAGATCTCTAGCAAAGCACATGCACTATTATAACTGTTTAAATGTATATGTTAACATATGAAACTGAAGGGTTAACCCTCAGCCCAGCAAACTTTAGAACAATATCTGACATTAAATCACTTTATAGACTAGGCCATAAAAGATGGTATCTTTCAGTTTTCAGTGCAGCACGAGACACAAAGTCTGTACTAGGAAGCTTTCTGTATTGTCTTTAGGGTGAACTTATTACTAGTCTTTAAATGTGAAAGAATGCAATTGCTTTATGACTTCTAGCATCTGCCAAAGATCTGAGCAAGAGCTCTTGTATGAGTATTTTTACAGGTAGGTGCTAAATACTGCCAGCTTCAGCAATGGGGGTTTCATCTGGGAACTAGAAGTCAGATGAGCAGAAATTATGTCATTCTGCAAGCTATGCAAAAAGTAATATTTTAGATATTATTTGAGAAGTCTCTTAGTGAGAAAGAGCAGTCTGTATTTTGTCTTGGACCTGACAACAAAAGCCATTTACCAAGTCAATGACCTTTGCTCTAATTAAGCAAGTTAACTAGGGACTAGTAATTCACTTGGATAAGTCAGAAATATAGAGAAGTTTGTTTAGATATTTTCTCTTTATTTGTCTGAGCCTGTCCTGCAACATTGTCTTAAATGTTTCCTGTGATTTTGAACTCTGATATCACTGTGAATATATATATATATATATATATATATATATATATATATATATATATATATATATATATATATATTGTCTTGTTCTTTTAGTATTTATTATTAAATATATTTAAACCTTTCATTGTGGCAAATCTGTGTGGAGATGTTTAAGTTTTGAGAGTGTTTGCATATTTATTTGGTGACAATGTATGGGCAACTCCTAACAGACTTGTTTTTGGTCAAACTACCTGTGACAAACCAAAATGCTGCTAGCCCAGCTAGCTGGAATTTTGTAAATAATTATATGTAGAAGTTTGTGTTGAACTGTATATTAAGTACTGGGCTTCAAGAATGTAACCACAGTGTGCCCTGCTGGAAAAGAGCAGAAATGTGTATAAACTATATGCCTATGCAAATGTATGTTTTGATGGTAAAGGCTGGAACATACAGAGTTAACTTAAAAAACCTAAAGAAAATAAGTGAAAATTGTTTATGATTCTGTTATCTCTGTTTCAGCACAGAGCAGACACAATGCCTAGAGTTGTAGGTGTTCCTATTGTCTGGAAACAGAAATAATTACAGGTTTCAAAGGTAAAACGTGTGTAACTATTTTACGACTTCCAGTTTCAGGCAAGCTTCTGAAAGATAAGTATTTTTGATACAAAGATGCTAAATTTTAAGTTTCTGTTTGCCTGTAACCTGAAGGCAGAAATGACAAAGAATGATGTAATCTAAGATAACCCAGCAGTAATATTTGATAGTAATTTAATAACTATCTAAGTGTGAGTCTGGGCATTTTGTATGTCTTTAGATCTGACAACATCCTCTCATCAGCACTTGTCTTGCTCTGTAAGTAAGTCATTTAGGGCATAGAATCTCTTAGATATAGTTAGGAATACAATAAAGATTACTTTAGATGTTTTCTGTATTTATTTGAGACTGTCCTGCAATGTTGCTTTAAAGTATTTCCTGTGATTCTGAACTATGTTGTTACTCTATTGAGTTATTGAATATTGTATTGTCTTTTATTATTTATTATTAAATATATTTAAACCTTTTAATTGTGGCTGCTTTTTTTAGAGATATTCAAGCTCTTAGGGTACTTGCATATGTATTTGGTGACACTGGACAGGCCACTCCTAAATAGCCTTGCTGTTGGTCACACTTACCATTTGGATAATATTAACATTACACAGTAGAATTGGTTACTCTTTGTAAGGGCCTTATAGTAGCTGATAAAGGTGGTTGGTGGCAGTGCTTTTTACCTTATGGTCTGGGCAGAAGGGGGCATAGCTAGTGAACCTGTGCCAGCCTTCTCCAGGAGTGTTTGTGTGTTTGTATATAAAGCAAATCTTAAAGTGTGTGTGTGTGTGTGTGTGTGTGTGTGTGTGTGTGTGTGTGTGTGTGTGTGTGTGTGTGTGTGTGTGTGTGTGTGTGTGTGTGTGTCTTGGGCAGGGACACGAAGCACTGGTTGGACAGAGAGGGTGTCAGAGATTTTGGCTTGACCATTCGGCTGAGATCTTAATCCTATAGCTTTGCCAGTGGGGAGATTTATTGGGGATCTGGAGAGGGAGAGTCAGAAACCAGCTCCAGACTGACTGTGATCTCTGTGTGGTCTTAAGGAAAACTGTACTTTACTGTGTGTGTGCTTGTCATCATCCCAATGTGCACATCCCTCACTGGTGCTAGTGGTGAAGACTGGGGCCTCTTGATTACTGGACCAGTGCAGGGGTGCAACATATTAATTGTTTGGCAGTGGTGGAATAGCCACATCATATATTAATTGGCTTATAGTGGTGTGGATATTGAATTCCTGTAGCTGTGTACAGTGATCACTGAAGGTGATTTTGTACTCTAAATCAGCCAAGCAGTGAAAATTCAGAGTTCATATCACAATTGCTTTATTTCTTTTATTAGCTTAGTTAGGCAGGGAAAGCAGACAAGCATGTCAGCAGAGGATTATGGCAAACTGACAAGGAGCCAGTTGGCTGAGATGTGCCAGGCTAAAGGACTGGTGCATGGAAACCTGACTAAAGCAGACATGATTGCACCTTTAGTCACACCGGCATCAAAGAATAGCAACCAGGTGGGCAATCAGACTGGCCATAGAGATGTACAACTCTCAGAAAATGGACAGCTCAACCTTTCCATTGGAGTTAAAGAGACTTGAGTTAGAGGCCAGGTGTTTGGAAATAGAAGCAGCAGCGAGACTGAGGTATCTAGAGATTGAGAAAAATGAGAAACTGCAATGTCTGAAGGCTGAGGAAAATGAGAGACTGCGACATCTGGACACTGAGGAGAAGGAGAGGCAGAGGCGACGTGAAAAGGAGATGCTGACTCTTCACCGGAGTCATGGAGGTAATGGGGAAGGGAGTAACCGAACCCCAGATGCAACAAACGTCAGTAAATTATTTCCACAATTTACAGAGGGGGATAATTTTGATAGTTTCATTCATATGTTTGAGAGAGTATGTAAACACTATGATGTTGACCAAGGGCTCTGGATACAATTCCTGACCCCTTACTTCATGGTAAAGCTGTAACTGTTCTTTTCAAACTGTCTGATAATGACTGCTTAAATTATAATGTTGTAAAGAACTGTTTGCTAGAATTTTTTAAGTTAACACCTGCAGCTTATAGGAAAATGTTTTGTGAGCACAGACGCAAGGCAGATGAAAGTGTGTGTGAATATATTGCTGAACTGAGCACTTATTTTCATAGGTGGGTTAGGCGGGTGTCAGGTTACCATTTATGAAGGGCTGGGAGAACTGCTGGTGAGGGAACAAGCCCTTAGCACTTTGCCTGAGGACATGGGAATATGGTTAGCTGATAGACAATGCTCTACTGCAGATGCGTTGTGGAAGAAGTGAGACCTATACGTAGGTTCATAGGTTGGTACTAGGCTATCGGCCCTAAGGCCTCTGCAAGCCTAGCCATAACAATTCCTTGGAAATTTTTTCCCACAATATTTACTTCTCTGGGCCTCTGTCTAGCCAGACGACTGACATGATCCCTGGGGTGAATTTCCTATCTCCCATCCAATCATCAAGGTTCCTTTTGAAGAGGGCCAATGAGCTGCTCTGCTTGACATGTATGGGCAGTCTATTCCAGAGTATGGGGAGTCTCTGGGTCAGGAACCTATCCCTCCAGCATGTTTTGTTCATTGTGATGATAAGGTTTAGATCCCTGGAGCGTGTGGCTCTGAGGGATTGGGATTTCTTTAAGTGGAGCATGTCCAACAGCTCAGGGTTTGACATGGCCTTGTATGTTAAGCAGATATCGCCTCTGAGTAGACGATATGCCACAGAGTATAGCTGGAGTTTTTTTAGACAGTCAGCATATGGCATCTGCTTTAGGCCTGTGATTCTTTTAGTGAGGTATTTCTGTGGCCTTTCCAGCTGTTGCAGATGTCTTGTGAGGTACATACCAAATGGGAAATTATACTCTATAATGGGTCTAATGAGGGATGAGTACAGTGGGACAATGACCTCCCTTACTTGGCAAGCAGGGCATCACTGCACAGGAAAGAAACACCCAGTGCTGCTCATGGGTCTAATGGAACCCATGGTGGGCAGCCCAGACTGCCCCAACAGAGCCCGTCAGTAGCAGGGAAGCCACTAGTCCAGGTACACATCCAGGACCTAGGGTTAAACATTTTAAATGCAACCATTGGGGTCATGTGGCATATAGATGTCCACAGAGGCAAAGTGGGGAACAAAAGTTGGAAGTGCCAGTAAATGGGAATGACAAAATGGCAATAGGTTGTCTTGAGACAACTAGGGCACCAAACTACCACCCTGCAGATGTTGTGATAGGGAAGGATTTTGATAATGCAGTACTGTCTGTGCATGCAGTTACAAGCAGTCAGGTTTGGAGATAAGCATGTGGGTCTGGTAGCCTGGGGGAGACTCAGACAGACCACACACTTGCAGCCAGGACTGGTGAAGTGGTTACTTCAGGGAGGGAACTACCAGGTAGCAGTGAGACTGAAGGTGAGCCACAGCTGCTTGTGGGTACTGATGTTCCCTTGGACAGAGTGACTGCAAGGTCAGAGGTGAGTACTAATACCTAGGCTGACAGTGAGGCACCACTGTCAGAGGATACCAGACTTTCTGTGGAAGAGGAGCTGGGAAGTGTTGCAAAGACAGAGTTGAGACAGGCTCAGCTCTCAGACCCTACATTACAAGGCCTGAGGGAGGTAGCTAGTGAGCCACCTGATTCTCAAGGGGAAGGGAAATCCGTAAAGTGGGACAAAGGGTTACTGTATAGAGAGTGGACCCCTGAGGGAGGGCTAGAGGGTGAGACAATACAGCAGTTGGTAGTACCCAGAGCCCATTGTCTGGCACTTCCAGCCATAGCCTATGATATTCCCATTTGCAGGTCATATGGGCATAAAATATACAAACAGATGTATTATGCAGAACTTCTATTGGCCTGGGATTTCCAGAGATATAACAAGGTACTGCAGGACTTGTGAGCAGTGCCAAAAGGTAGGCAAGGCAGGAGACAATGTGAAAGCTCCTTTGATGCCTTTGCCTGTAATTGAAGAGCCATTTCGGAGGGTAGCTATGGATATTTTGGGGTCTCTGTGTACCCCAAGTTCCACAGGGAAAAGGTATATCTTAGTGGTAGTAGGTTATGCTATCAGATACCCTGAGGCAGTGGCTCTGTCCTCCACTGAGACAGAAAAGGTGGCAAATGCTTTGCAAGAGATTTTCAGCAGGGTAGGTTTCCCAAAAGAAATACTGACTGACAGAGGTGCTAATTTCATGTTAGACTGCTGGCTTGTCTGTGGAAGTGCTGTGGGGTGAAACACCTAAAGACCACCCCCCTATAATCCCCAGACTAATTGTCTTGTTGAGAGGTTAAACTCTACACTCAAGTCCATGCTACGGGCATTTGCAGACCAGTTTAAGAGGGACTGGGACAAACATTTGCCCCATCTTTTGTTTGCTTACATTCACCCTTTGAATTGTTGTATGGGCATAGGGTGAGGGAACCTCTATTTTTATTTTTTATTTTTTTATTTTACATTTGTTTACTGGGAAAGTCCAACTGGAACAAGGTCCATTTACAGCGGAGGCCCGGGGAGAAAAGCTCCATAACATAACAATACAAATACAACAAATGACAAAAAAAATATTCTCTGCAGAGGCATATATACAATCAAAGTTCCATGTCTTTATATGACAACACATAATCCACGAATGACAGAAAATTTCTATACAGTGGCATATATACATTCAAGGAGATTTTCTGTACCTTAGTTTGATTTGAACAAGCTTAGTATATAGATATCAAAACTATGAATTCCCTATTTATAGTACAAAGCATAAAAATAAAGGAATGGAATCTGGAAAATAATGCTATTCGGGAGATATGTCATAGTGTGAGAAATCGTTTGTAGGATAGTAGTTCCTGATAGGGAGTATTTGAGTAGTACAGAATAGCTGAGGTAAGCAGTAAGGAGATGAGGTGTGGCAAGTTAGGAAGAGAGCAGAAAAGATTTTATGTGATACAGGGACAAAGCCATGATTGCAAGAGGTGTGACTTTAGTGATGTCTTGAAAAGTGAGATGGATGGTGCAGAGGAGATACTTTGTGGGAGGTTATTCCATTCCCTAGCAATGGTGTGGGAGAACAAACTTTTCCCTGCAGTGTTATTGGCTTTGGTTATGCAGAGCAGGGTTTTGTTGGATGAGTGTAGAGGGCGATTTGCAGAATATTGGTTTAGAAGTTGGTTTAGGGCTGGGGTTTTCTGAGGGTTCGTTATTATATTGAAGGTGAGGACTAATTGGTGATAGCTAATTAGCTGAGGGAACTCTAACCACTGTAGTTGCTTCATGGCAAGACAGTGATGACTTCTAAAAGTGGATTTTTTAGTGAATTTTACAATTTTATTGTAACATGACTAGTTTGTTTAGGTCTGTTTTCCTGATATGAATTAGGATTGGTGATGCATACATTAGGGAAGACAAGACGTGGGTTTAGGCTAAGGAGATTCTAGCTTGTTCCGATAAGAACTGTTTGTGTTTGTATAGGGTTCCTAGTTTTTTATGTACCTTTGAGATGGTTTGTGAGATATGGACGTTAAAGTTTAAATTGTTATCTATTTCATTCCTGAGCAGCTTAGTGTGAGGGGAGGGGAAGATTGTCTTTCCATTTTTGGAGGTGATAGTGAAGGTAGGAGGTGTGGATTTGGATTTATTGGGGGTAAAAAGGAGTAATTTGGTCTTGCTGGGGTTTAGAATGAGTTGGATATCGGTAATCCATTGTTCCACGGAGCAGAAGGATTCTTGGGTAAGCTTTTGAAAAGTGGTTATGGCTGAGGCTGAGCAGATTAGGGTGGAGTCATCTGCGTACTGTATAAGTGATGCATGCAGGGTGGAAGTATGTAGTTTGTTAGTGAAAAAGGTGAATAGTAGAGGACCCAGTATTGATCCTTGTGGGACACCTATAGTAGTTGGTAATAGAGGAGATAGTATACTTTGCCATTTAACTGACTGTTTTCTGTCAGAGAGATAGTTTCTAAACCATGAAGTAGTAGAGGGGGCGAAGAATGAGGTTGACAGAGTGTCTAAGAGTTGGTTATGGGAGACCATATCAAATGTTTTTAAAAGATCTAGGAATATGGCTGAGACAAATTTGTTGTTGTTTCTTAGATGGTTAATCTGATTGGTAAAGGAGAGTTGAGCAGTGGATGTGCTATGGTTTGGGTAGAAACCATGCTGTGTGGGGAAAAGGAGGTTATGTGAGGATAAGAAGTGCATTACCTGGGGGTGAATACATTCTCCAGAAGCTTGGAAAGGCGGGACAAGTTAGCAATTGGCCGGTAGTTTGATAGTTCATAGGAGTTTCCACCTTTGTGAAAGAGAATTATATGTGACACTTTCCATAAATGGGGTACGTAGGTTTCTTGTATAGAGCAGTTTATAAGAATTGAGACAGGGTAGGCTAGTGATTCTGCAGCTAATTTTAGAAAATTTGTGGGTAAACCATCTGCTGCGAGTGTGGTGAGTTTTAGTTTAGAGAGTAGCTTTTTAACTGAAGAGGTTGGTACAGGTGAGAGTGTGAAGGTGGGTTTGTTAGTTTGTTCTACAGTTATGGTGGTTTTAGTGTTCTTGTTGGATAGATAGTGCGAGGATAGAGTGTGAAGAGATGGTTGAATTCTGAAGCTATGCTATCATTATCAGAATTGTTGGGAGATGGGGTGGTGGTTTTGCCTGGTTTTAGAAGGGTATTGATGGCCTGCCAGCACTTTTGGGGGTTTCTAGAGTGCTTGTTTTGGATGTCTAAGAAGTAGTTCTTTTTATCTACTTTTGTTTGTGTTTTGGCCTTATTTCATAGTTCTTGATATTTCTGTCTGTCTTGGATAGTTTTATTCTTTTTTCAGTTTTTCCAGGCATTGTCTCTGGCTTTTATTAAGGCTTTTGTTGTCCTATTTAGTCATGGAGCATAGTTAACTTGAGTCCTGAGTTTCCTGATGGGAGCTAGTATATTTAGGTTCATAGGTTCATAGGTTTATACTAGGCTATCTGCCCTAAGGCATTTATAATCCTAGCCCAAAGTTATGTGGCTTACGCCACCCCTTATGTTAGAAATAATGTGCCCATTAGTTTGTTGTGCCTCTGTCCAGCAGTGACACAGAGATGATTTCCAGGGTAAACCTACGATCTCCCATCCACCGGTCAAGATTTCTCTTGAACAGAGCCAGCGAGGTGCTCTGCCTCACATGGACCGGGATTTTATTCCACAGCATGGGGAGTCTCTGGGTGATAAATCTATCTCTCCAGCACATCCTATTTATATCCGTGCTAAGGTTTAAGTCACTTGCTCTAGTGGTTCTGGTGGATTTAGATTTTTTGAGGTGGAGCATGTCCATTAATTCCGGGTTGGTCATGGCCTTGTATGTCAGGCACAGGTCACCTCTGAGCAGACGGTATGCAACTGAATAGAGTTGGAGTTTCTTCAGTCTGGCAGTATATGACAGGTTTTGGAGTCCCTTCATCCTTTTGGTGAGGAACTTTTGGGGTCTCTCCAATTGCTGAAGGTGTCGGGTGAGATACATCCCGAATGGGGCATTGTACTCGATCATTGGTCTGATAAGTGAAGAGTACAGGGGAACAATGACCTCACTTGATCTGGATGTGAATCCCTTCATGATCAGATGGGCAATGTAGAAGGTCTTTCGAACCACTTTAGCAATGTGAGTGTCAAACGAGAGGCCACTGTCAACCTGGGTACCCAGGTCCCTGATAACCTCTTCTGTGCTTAGTGGGTTGCCACCTATATGGTAGCTTGGGGTTACCTTGTTTTTCCCGAAGGGTATGACTATACACTTTTTTGCGTTTAACTTCAGGCTATGGCTCTGGCACCAGCTATCAGTTTCTGTGAGACCCCACTGAAGGATGTCTGTGTCCGATGTACTATCCACTATGGCACCCAGTTTGCAGTCATCCGCAAACGTTGTCAGCCATAGTCCTCCTATGTTTGCCTGTACTTCTGAGAAGTAGATGCTGAACAATAGGGGGCCAAAGACTGAGCCCTGTGGGACACCACTTGTAACCGGCTTGGAGTCTGACATGGCTCCAGCAACTCTAACCCTGTGGGTTCTGTCCTTTAGCCAGTTTGCAACCCATCTTGTGACATATGGGTTTACATTTAAGCTGGTAAGTTTCTCTATGATACCCGAGTGGGGTATTGTGTCGAAAGCTTTTGCAAGGTCAAGGTAGGCTGTATGGACTGCCTTTCCCTCATCAATGGCCTTGGTAACTGTTTCGAAGAAGTCGACCAGGTTCAAAAGGCAAGATCTGCCCTTGACAAAGCCAAACTGGGTTGGGTCCAAGGTCTGCAAGTCCCCTATGTCCTTGTTTATGAGTTCCATTATGATCCTCTCCATAGCTTTGCAGACCAGGCTTGTTAAGCTTATGAGGCGGTAATTACCAGGGTCCGTAGAGGCACCACCTTTGTGGAGTGGCACAGTTGCCGTACGCCACTCCTTGGGCACATATCCTGTGGTAAGGCTAAGATTAAACAGCTGCCTTATGTGCGGGTTTAGTTCTTCATTGAGTTCATGTAGCACACAGCCGGGGACACCATCTGGTCCCATTGATGCTGTGTTTTTAGCTTTAGAGAGAGCAGCTTTCACCTATGCATTTGAGATGTCTGGGAGGCTACACTCTGTTGGGATAGTTATCTCTCCTTTTGGGGGGGAGAGGGGGGTGAAGTTTGCGCTGAACCTGTCTGCCAGTATGTTGGCAATGTCTGTGGGCTCAGTGATTTTTGTATCGTTTTGGACTAATTCTGAGCATATCTGGGAGTTTCCCCCCAGGTTTCTGACATAGCTGAAGAAGGCCTTATGATTGTCTTTTGAATCTATGGCAATTTTTTTCTCAAAGTTGGCATTTGATGATTTTATGAGGGATCGTAGTTTCTTGCTAGTACTGATCAAAGATGCCTTCCCTTTTTGGGATTTTGTTCTATCATGTAATAGCTTTCTCCTCTTATTGTAAAATTTGTTTATGGCTGGGGTCCACCAGACTGGACGTTTGCCCTTGGTGGAAAGAGTCTTGGTTTTATTTGGGATTGCCTGATCAATGTAGTCCTGAAGGTGTTCATAGAAGGCATTTGTAAGGGCTTCCGCAGCTTGGGTTGTGGTTTCCATTGGCTCGGGGGCCTTAAAGGATACCACACCTGTCTTGAGTAGTGTGAAGTTTGCTTTAGAGAAGTTCTTCACTGTGGTCTTTTTTGTTTGGGGTGGGGGCGGGATGTGGATTTCTAGTGAGATTAGTTTATGATCTGATCTCAACAAAGAGGGATATACTTCCGGTGTGGAGCATTTTGTCCCCATGTTTGTGATGATGAGATCTAGTATATTTTCTCCTCTTGTGGGGACGGTGACTAGTTGTTCCATGGCATTTGAATTTATGTACTCCAGGAACCTTTGGGCTAGAAAGTTGGGGCTTGAGTAATGTTCCCAGTCTATATTCAGGTAGTTGAAGTCACCCAATATGATGGTGTTTGGTGACACATTTATACCCTCCAATGTCTTCAGGAAGGCTGTGTGGGTTTCCTGAGTTTGAGAGGGTGGCCTGTAGCATGCTACAAATTATAGAGCAGTTTTGCCTATGGTTAATTGCACCTGGATGGTTTCCGATGCTTCGTGCGTAGCCACCAACCTGGAGGTGTGGGTATCCTTGATGAATATGGATACACCCCCTCCTTTTGTGGTATGGTCTGGGTTTTGGGGCCAGAACGCATGATATGAGGTAAAACCTGATAGTGCCGGGGTGCTCTCAGGAGCCTTGAACCAGGTTTCAGTCACAGCACAGACATCGATGTTCTCCATACTGAGAAGGGCCTTGAGTGCATGCATTTTGAGATTTAGACTTCTGGCATTGAGCAGCATTACCCTTAGTTTCTTCCCGTTTTTGTTTTCTAGGGTGGTAGGTTTAGAATTTGAGCCTTGCCTAAAAAAGGCACTATGGGGGTGGCAAGAGCCTTAGTACATTCATAAAAGTAGTATTAAAAAAATCAACTGCATGGTCTAAAGGTAGAGTTTTTAGTGGATTCCAGTCCTGTTGCTGGAACATACTGTTAAGAGTTTGTGGACTGACTTTGTGCTCATCCCCAGTCTCCTTGAATAGCATGGGTTTGGGTATTTTTGCCTGTTTACGAAGGAGGAATGTAGGGCAGTGATCACTCAAGGCATCAGGTAAGCAGCCCACATGATCATTTTCTGTGGGAATATTAACTAGTATCCAATCTAGAATGGAGGTTCTATTGGATTTTTTGTCTACTCTGGTGGGTTCTTGGATTAGTTGTGAGAATCCAAATAAGTTAATATGGTTTGAGGGGTTGCTGGACTTGCAGGCTAGCCAGTCTAAGGTTAGGTTGCCTAGCAGGACAGTTTCTTGGGGTAGGTTGATTGCGGCCCATTTAGTATCTCTTCTATTATAGGTGAGTTATTTCCTGGAAGAATATAACTACAGAGGATGTTGATTCGCTTTTTGTTTTTAAGGGACATAATGGAGTCTAATGTCTCTGCATTCTGGAATTTGGGAAATCGGGTTTTTAGTGGTTGGAGGTTGAGTGCATTTTTAAATAAGATTGCAACTCCACCTCCATTTTTGGTACCTCTATCTTGCCTTAGGATGGTATAGCCTGGGGGAAGAATTTCTTTGTTTTGTGTGGCAGGTTTTAGCCAGGTCTCTGTAATGGTTAGTATGTCTGGGGAGTAGTGGGATATGAATGCGTGAAAGTCATGTAGTTTGTTGGATATGCTACGTTTGTTTATATTGATAATAAGTAGGTCTGACTTGTGTTTCTGGGATAGGATTGGGTTGCTTGGACCTGGGTTGGGGTGTATGTCCCCTGAGATTAGTAGCCATTTTCTAAGGAATAGTGTGAGTTTCATGGCATAAGCTATATCTATGTGTGTTTTTGGGTACTGTTAGCCTTTTGTGAGGTAGTGTGGTTGCTGTTTTGTGCATGTAGAGTAATGAGCTGTTGTTAAATAGTGTGGAGCATATTACTTTATTTGTGTGAGGTTGTGTGTGTGTGTGTGTGTGTGTGTGTGTGTGTGTGTGTGTGTGTGTGTGTGTGTGTGTGTGTGTGTGTGTGTGTGTGTGTGTTTTATGTGGTAGGTAGTGTTTGTTTGTATGTTAGAGTGTATGGATGTGATGTAAGCTAGAGTGGTGAGAGTTAGTAGTAGTAGTCCTAGTATGCCTTCCATGGTGTGGATGGGCTGTACAGAAGAGGTTGTTGTGAGGTGGAAGGTGGGGTGTGGAAGTGGGAGTGGATCTGCTGACTGAGGGATGGTAATAGGCTGTTGTGGAGGGGGTGGAGATACATGGGCTATAAGTGTAGGAGCACTGGGGCAGGTGGAATTTGGGGGCAGGGAGGGGAGCAGAGTGAGCCTGAAGGGCGAACAGAGCAGGCTAGAGCAAGACAACCTAAAGGTGCAGAAACCTATCAGTAACAGCAAGAGATTGACTGAGCAAGAAGGTAGCTTAGCCTAAAGATAAGGTAAGGTAAGATTCAGTAATAATTAACCTGTGGTTAGCTTCCCTAGGAGGGAGTGGGAGGTTGGAACTATAGAATGGGGAGTATGATTTAACTAAAAATTCCATCCAGCTATGGTAAGAAGGGTGGATTATTAGAGTATGTTCGTACCGAGTGGCCAACTTCATTAAAGCTCTCCAAGTTAGAAGCTGAATGGAGCTTAATGCTGCTGTGCACACCTCACAAAGATGGTCACAAAGTAAGAGAAAATTGTTAAAAACAAATTCAATGACATTCACCTAATTAATTCTACTGGAAGGCTTGTGTTTACAAGTTGAGATTTCCCAGGGCTGATTTGAGCTTTAGCTGAAAATTGCTTCTGAACCAAGGGCAGTGGTGGTGGTGGGGGGCACAATCCCGAGGCTTGTGGATGGCCTGAGCAAACTGCAAAAAGAGAAAAAAAGAGAGTGTGAGCAGAAAGTGAGTAGTACAGTTCTAGGAGAAATTAAGACAATTAGGAGAGTAGAGGATATTAGTCAGAGAGTGATGGAAGGGTTATCAGAATGACAGAGTGTTGGTACAAGAAATGGTACAATAAGTAGGTACATAGATAAATGTCTGGGGTAGAGTAAAGAATCACAAAGAATAGGAAACGGTGCCTAGGCAGACCATTACAGACAAATGTAACAATGTACTAAGTCTAACAGGTTAAAGTAGCACCATACTTCGGTAAGATACTGTCTAGTGTGTAACAAATGCTGTGTTTCTGCTTTTCAAATACCATATAAACAACTGTATGTTTCCACTTACAAATACCAAGTACGCTTCTAATTACAAAACCAGTTAGAATTGTAGTTAGTTGAGATGCAGATTAGAGTTTGCAACCAACACTGTTTCTGCTTTTCAGATACCAAATAAACTGTATGTTTCTCCTTACTATATGTTTCTGCTAACTAATACAATGAAAACTGTAGTTATTTAACAAATACTGTTTCAGCTTATCAAATACCAGATACCAAATAAACAAACTGTGGGCAGGATTCACAAAGCCTCCGTGTAAGAGTTACAAGGCTTACACGGAGGCTGCAGTTAAATGGTGTGATGTCAGCATGCCATGCATATGCATGAGGGCATGCTGAATCACACCTAAGGTTAACACAGTTCATGTAAGACAGTAGGGGCGTGTCTGTAGGGCGAGCCCTGCAAACGGACACGCCCCCAGAAGAGTAAAAGTCCCGAAAGTAAACCCCCACGACAGAGTCCATGTAAATGTGAATAAACACAACACAACACATGCCCCCACAGACTATGAACATAAAATGTAAATATGAACATGTTATATTTTTTTTATAAGTTGTAAAGATGTTTACCCGTGAGTGCGCTCGTTTGGGCGGGTGTGCCCGTCGCTCAGCCACAGTTAGCAATCAGTGAAAAAGCATATAAGAACTAAATATGCAAAGTAAGCCAAGAAGAAATAGCATAGCGGTAGAGACGTCGGCTGAAGAGGAGGCAGTCATGGCTCGAGCCCCCACAACATCAATTTTTATTTTTAGTGAAATAAGCACAAAACAATTCCCTGACATATATGTACATGTATAAAATTATTTTTATGTAAAATGCAATGAAATGGGCCAGGTATTGTGAAGAAATGTGTGAAATAAAAAAAGAAGAAATGTCAGAAATGCCCATAACTGAGCCACACTCTAACAAGCTGAGTATATCTGCCCGTAGGTGAGCAGTGTTTTAACAGGTGCAAAATGAGTGCCTGTAGGTGAGTAGTGGTTTAACAGGTATAGAAGAAGTGGCCGGGGTTGAGCAGAGTTCCAACATGCTGAAACTGTGTGCCCGTAGCTGAGCTGAGCGTAATATGCATGCTGATAGCCAAACGGCGCATAAGCCAGCGTGACCCGTTTGCTCAGAGCTGCGCACCGCACCAACAAGCTAACCGACGAGCAACGTTGAGCAAGCTGTATCAAAACTGCCTTTACACAGACACACCTCCTGGCCTGTGTAGACAGTCATAAAATATAAAAAGCAATGGCCAGGCTCGAACTCAGGATACCATACTACACCATAGTCAAAGTACTGAACCACTAAGCCATGACAGTTGCTCTTAGAAATGCAGTAATAGCATATATATATATAGGAATGAATGGAAAGAGGAGCATGACAAAGCAGGTTTTGTGAAGCTGATACAATTCCAAAATGGCCAATCACAGATAAGTGCGGGAAAAACGGCATATATAAGCCCCATAGATGGGAATACACAGCATAACCGATTGTGGAACAGAGTTGCAGTCAGGGTGGCAGGTGTAGGAGAGGATAGTTGCTTCCAAGCACAGAGGTGGGGCATTGAAGAGTCTAAATATATGGTTTGGCTCCTCGTCCATAATCATGAGGCCCAACTCATGCAGGGCCAGGTCCTGTGGGGAGCATATAGGGCTGAGGCGTGGGACCGGTTGGCACATGATCTCACCAGTGCCACAGGAATACCAAGGACTGGTGAACAGGTCCATCACCACCATGCGGACCTGAAGAGACAGAAGCAGGATCAACTGAACCACTGGATCCAGGAGGCCCGGCAAATGCCCAACGCCCCACTACTGAGTAAGTTACATGTAATTACATATGTAAGAAATTAACCTAGCTGATATTATGGAGATGTGTATTCCAATATTACTGCATTTATATTACAGCTGCAGGTGTCCGTTCCATGAACTGTCGAGCCTATGCCGATAGGCTGGTGTGGTTGCGCCACCAGGCAGGTCAGTAATTCTCTCCCTGTAACTGTAAAAAAATATAAGTATGACAGCTTGCAAAATAGTGCAGTGTAGTCACTTATTAATAAAAAGTGCAAGTAACAGTGTAAGAGGGATTATGCTAGTATTGTTTGATTACATAAGTGTGATGCAGCCTGTAATCCAAAAATAAAAATGAAACAAGTCTGAAATAAAGATGTTCCACCTGTAATATAATAGTACATAACCTGCAGCAGGCTGAAAAGTACAGCTACAGAAGCTGAGTAAAACACGTGTGAAGTATATCCCTGTTTAAATTCTGAAACATGACACAAGTGAGACTGTTGGAAAGGATTGTTATAACTAAGTAAAACATGTCAATAAAGCCTAGAATTAAGTACCATCCTGAATTGTAAAAATAAAACAAGTGAGAGAGTGTGAGAAAGTGGTATGAATCCACCAATAAAGTAGTAATAACTCCTGAATAAAGTATACTGCAGTCAGTACAGAATGAAATGAATGTTACAGGCACAACCAAACAGCAACATGTGTTGAAAAAGTACTGAAGCTGGAATGTGTATCCCAAAATATGGATATGTTGCTCTCAGTTTGCAATATGCAGATAGTATGGATGTATGAAATACCAAACATTCACAGTTGTCTAGAGCCATATAAAGCAAATGTAGCAGGATGATGTAGCTGAACAGAGACAGATATGAATGTGTATGAATAAAAATGAAATGTATATTGATGTAGCAGTAACATTCCTATCAGCAACATGCATAAGTTGTCACATAAGAAACTGTAGTCAGACCTGTAGTGTGTATATATCTGCAACTAGTAGAAATGTACAGCATATGTATAGGTATTTGAAGTTGTTAAGGAAATATTTCTTCACCCTACCCTATAACCACAAATAATCCATTCCACGTGAAATGGGTATGTGTATTCACAATTAACATCCCTGGACAATTGTCCTGTTGGTTCATACATATTTGCATGTACGTTGATGCATGTGCCCTGTTCATACATCCAAACCTGATGGCCTGTTGCCATCACTCAACCCTGCATGTTGTTGGAATGTGTACTGTTGTTCAAATTATGCATGTGTTATGCTTGCTGTTCAACCGCTTGAATTTATGGGTGTTTGGTTAATGGCAATACTGATGGATGCTGTTACAACTAATTGTGAATGGTATTGCACGTTACTAACCCAAATTGTCACTAAATAATGCAAAACATAGGACGACAGGGAAGGCGGGTTCCAGCGGACCCACCTCTCCCACCTCAGCTGGCGAGTGCACCTGGCAGTAGTGCCCAGGCCGGACCCTCCTCCGGTGGCCCTGTGCCACCTGTGGGTGGAAGTGCTGCAGGGGATGGGGCTCATCCCCCCCTCTGCAAGCATGGCCGGAGGAGAACATCCACTCACCCTCCGTAGTGTCCGGACTGTGGTGCGTAGGGAGATCCGGCACACTGTGCTTGGACCCCTATGCCAGCTTGAGGCACGGGTGGCACAACTCACAGGCATGCCTGCTGCCTGTTCTACACAGCCTCCAGCACAGCCCTGTCCTGGGCAGTGAAGGTACAGTGGCAACTGCCCATGGGTGGGGATCTCAGTTCCACTGTTGCCATCTGTGGGCTCATGGGCTCGAGATATCCAAACATCCATCCCCGTCAATTGTGTAACCCCCCCACATGTGTCATACACCACCCCTGTATGCGTCTTGTTTGCCTTGTCTGTTAACCTCCCCTACCTACCTCCCCAGCTATACCAACTTCCCGTACCTAACATACCACTCTCACCTGAAAAAAAAAAGAAAAAAAAAGGGCACTCTGTACCCACAAAAAAATTATGCCCCATACATAGCTGCTCATTTTGCACACATGTCTGCTGGACATGTAAACTGGCAATTACAATTGGCTGTACAACAAATATTATTGTTGTCCTCACACCTCTCTCAGGGGTGGAAGGTTACAAATTTCACACCAAATTACAAACATATGCACAGCTGTTGCTGACAAAGAAATGGGCAGCTATGGGCCTTTCCTACATCCCTCCTGCAAAACCTGAGCTTGTTTTCTTACTGTCCTACCATCTTTGTGCCCCCTTTTTCACCACTTTCCTATCTCCCCATTTTCTTTTCTTTAAAAGAAAATAGCTGGTGTCTTGGAGTAAGCACTTTTAAGCAGTAGTAAGCGGGTGTGCTTCTGCGCTTAGCTAAGCGTGTGTGCATGAAGCTAAGCGGCAGTGTGCATGTGTGACCTCCGCGCAAACCAGCGCTAACCCACTTACAACTGCTTAAAAGTGCCTTAGTCACTCTGAATGACAAGGCCTGTAGTTTTCTCAGCAGCAAAATAAAATACCTCTGTCAGTCTCGAACCCAGGACCTTGGAAACACTAGTCTGCATGACTTACCACTAAGCCATGACTGCTATACAAGAACATTGTGCTGAAAGAAATATATCATAAAATAGTAGGAATTAATGTAAAGGGAATATAGCAAGTCTAGTACACAAAGCATGTCATGTATATTTACTGTCAAATCTAGTGGATTTGTAAAATAGTACTGTGTGCTGAGAAACAGTCATGCTAGTTGGTAGCTACTAGGTAATAATGTCACAGTAGCATCTGGCAAGCCACACACATACTCAGAGCAGGATAAACACTGCCTTAGTTGAATAGTTAAGACATCAGACATAGCAACTGTGACTGAGTTACAGGGATGTCCCTGATGTGAAAACAAATGTCAACTGTGCCCCACTGACACCCTGTCAAATGTACTAACAGTAGGCAGAAAGGTGTAACTACACATGCAATGATAACTATGAATGACTGAAGGTATGCACCACCTGCACGTCACAAATGGTGTACTAATAGGCATAGTTTTATTCAAACTAAAGGGGTGGCGAAAGCCAAATAACTATGGGCTAGGCTTATAAATGCCCTTGGGCAGATAGCCTAGTATGAACCTATGAACCTATAATACATATTCTTGAAATAACCCACAGTCACAACTGCAGAATATCAGAATATGGCATTGGAGTATCCCACTGCTACGTACCATTCCATGAGGCTGATAAAAGATGCACCTGACAGTATCTGAGGCCTGCTCAGCAGCATGATCAAATACCCTTGTAAGTGTCAAGGCCCACACCATGGCCAGACCACGCTGCATGCAGTAACACCCTACCACAACAAACACATAGGGAATTGCTGCCCAAACAGATTTAGCAAGCATTACAAGCTGTGAATGTAAATGGATAATAGGAAAGCCATAGCAACACATTACAGGAAAGGCACCTAGCAGGCATACAAGGAGTGAATGTAAAGGCCAAATATTGAAGCCATAGCAACAGATTGCAAGAGCCACTGCTATATACCAGTTACACCACAATCCCCACAGGAAAGCACACACACCCATATACACAGTATTACTAGTCGTAGGTGTCAGTTTACATACACACAGAGAAGAGGACACTGGAGGAAGGAATACTCAGCTTACAGAACAACATGCATTGCAGTGTCTACAACACAGCCTGAAATATGAGAGACATACCAACCCTTACACTCACAGAACAGTGTCCACAGCAAACCAGCATGGCCCCCACTCTGATAATCTGAAAGGGCTATGCCTACCTAACAGACCTTTTCATAGCACAGTCCAGTAATCACAGTGAGAATTGCAATCACTACACAACAGGCTGCATGCAATTAGTAAATGCTGGCTAACAATTGGTGCAGAGGCCATCACATGTACATGTACAGATACCTACAAAAGCATCCTGTACTCCCAGTCCACACATGCAATACTTTCATTGCACCCGCTGGAGGTAGAGAGAGAGAGAGAAAGAAAGAAAGAAAGAAAGAAAGAAAGAAAGAAAGAAAGAAAGAAAGAAAGAAAGAAAGAAAGAAAGAAAGAAGGAGAAAGAAAAAAAAACCTGTAACAACAAAACAAAGAGGCTGACAGCAAGCCAAGTAACTGCAAGCCTACACAAACAGCTGCAACAAACACAGGTAATGTAAAGTACTACTATAATACTCTACATACTGTGAACCCTCCAGATGTGTTATTGGTCTGTATCTATATATATGAAGATGTGCATAGGGCCAGGGACATACTGCAACTGTCACTGAAGGCTCTACATACATATGTATGTGAAGGTAGCTATGTGCACATAGCAATGTCGGTTGTAGTGCAATGTACAAGTAGGTTGTACAGTAATGGATGTTCAGCAGTACGTTACTGTGTGTATACATATGTGGAACTAAAAAGGAGTATATATATATATATATATATATATATATATATATATATCTAACGTGTATATGTATGTATATCGAGATATGTATGTATATATATATATATATATATATATATATATATATATATATATATATATATATATAATATGCATATGTGTATAAATAGAGAGGGATGTAGAAATACATAGACAGATATAGTTTCACAGTGTCATAGTTTAGTACTAGGCTATCTGCAGACAGTGTATAGAATAGACTTATTAAATTGCGCCTCTGTATAGTAGTGACACAGTGAAGACCCCCATACATAATAGCATTAGTTTACTGTGCCTCTGTCTAGTAGTGACACAGAGATGACCCCTGGTGTAAACCTATGATCTCCCATCCACTCATCAAGAATTCACATGAAGAGTATCAGTGAGGGTCTTGCCTAACATGAACTGGGATCCTGTTCCACAGTATGGGAAGCCTCTTAGTGATGGATCTGTCCCTACAGTATGTCCTGTTCATATGTGTGCTGAGGTTTAAATCTGTAGCTGTTGTGGTTCTGATGGATTTGGATTGTATGAGGTGGAACATGTCCATCAATACCTGATTGGACATGGCCTACTACATCAGGCACAGATCACCCCTAAGTAGGCAGTATGCTATGGAATAGAGCATGAGTTACTTTAGTCTGGCAGCATATGAAAGTTGTTGGAGACCCTTGATCCTCCTGGTGATGTACTTATGGGGTCCCCCTAGCTGTTGCAAGTGCCAGGTGAGGTACATACCAAATGGGGCATAGTACACAGTCATGGGCCTGATAAGGGAGGAGTATAGGGGTACAATAACCCCTTTTGATCTGGATGTGAATCCCTTCATGATAAGGTGGGCAAGGTAGGAAGTCTATCCATCCACTGTGGCAACGTGGGTGTCAAATGAGAGGTCAGTATCGATCAGTGTCACCAGGACTCCGATTATTTTGTCTGTACTCAGTGGGTTACTGTCTATGTGATAATATGTGGGTACCTTGTCTGTCCGAAAGGGTATGACTATACATTACATGGCATGCAGTTTAAGGCCATGACTCCGGCACCAGTTGTCGGTGTCCGTGAGGCCTTTCAGTAGGATGTATGTGTCAGCTGGTGTATCGACTATGGCGCCTAGTATGCAGTCATCTTTGAACATTGTCAGCCACTACCCTGCCATGTCTGCTTCCACATCTGAGAAATATATGCTTAACATGAGCGGTCCCAGGACAGAGCCCTGTGGGACACCACTTGTGACTGGCTCTGAGTCTGACATGGCACCAGTGAGTTTGACTGTAGGGTTTCTATCCGTTAGCCGGTTTGCAACCCATCTTGTGACATATGGATTTACATTTCAGCTGTTGATCATGTCTATGATGCCAGAGTGCGGTTTTGTGTCGAAAGACGTAGGCAAGTCCAGGTAGGCTGTATAGACCACTGTGCCCTCGTCAATGGCTCTAGTGTCTGATTTGAAAAGGTCAACCAGGTTCATAAGGCAGGATCTGCCCTCTACAAAACCAAACAGGGTGGGATCAAGTGTCTAAGTCCCCAATGTCTCTGTGTATGAGTTCCATAATGATCCTTTCCATAGTGTTGCAGACCAGGCTGGTTAAGCTTATGTGGTAGTAGTTACCAGGGTCTGTAGAGGTGCCTCCTTTGTGGAGTGGGACTACTGTTGCTGTATGCCAGTGTCCAGGTACATATGCTGTAGTAAGGCTACGGTTGAACAGCATTTAATGTGCGAGTGTAGCTCCTCTAGGAGTTCATGTAGCATGCAACCTGCAATACCATCATGTCCCATTGATGCTGTGTTTACAGCTTTGCTGAGGGTGGTTCCCAGCTGGACATCTGAGATGACAGGGAGGTTACAGTCAGCTGGGATAAGTAATTCCTAATGTGTGGGTGAGGGAGGGGAGAAATCTGCACTGAACCTGTCTGCCAGAATGTTGGCATTATCTGTGTGTTCAGTGTAGCTTTTGTCACTGTGAACTAACTTTGAACATATCTGTGGGTTCCCACCCAGGTGTGTAACATAGCAGAAGAAGGCCTTGTGGTTATCTGTAGTGTCCATAGCGATGCCCCTCTCATTGTTGGCCTTGCATGTTTGTACGACAAAACGTATCTTTCTACTAGTGCTGATCAGAGATGCCTTCGCTCTATGGAATTCTGCTCTGCCGTGCAGTAGCTACCTTCTGTTGTTATACAATTTGTTCAATGCTGGGGTCCACCAGACAGGATGCCTGCCCTTGTCGGAGAGGGTCTTGGTTTTATTTGGGATTGCATGATCCATGCATTCTTGGAGATGTCCGTAGAAAGCATATGTGAAGGTGTCTGCATTGTGGTATGTGGTTTCCACTGGCCCAGTGGGCATAAAGGATACCAACTCAGTTATAAGAAGTGTAAAGTTGGCATGTGAGAGGTTTCCCACTGTAGTTTTTTGTGTTGTGGGGGAGGTGGGATATGTATATTCAGGGAGATTAGTCTGTGGTCAGATGTGACTAGTGAGGGGTATACTTCCGGTGTGTAGCACATTGTCCCCATGTTTGTGATGATCAGGTCTAGTATATTATCTCCCCTTGTGGGAGAGGTGACTAGCTGTTCCATTGCATTTGACTTGGTGAATTCTGGGAACCTTTGGGCTAGGGTGTTTGGGGTAGAATAATGCACCCAGTGTATGTTAGGGTAGTTGAAGTCTCCCAATATGATGGTGTGTGGTGGGACAGTCATATCCTTCAATGTCTTCAGGAAGGCTGACTGTGGTTCCTGAGATTGGGAGGGTGGTCTGTAACATGCTACCAGTTGTATAGCAGGTTTGCCTACGGTTATCTGCACCTGGATGGCCTCTGATGCTTCATGTGTTGCCACTAACCTGGAGGTGTGGGTGTCCTTCATGTATATGGACACACCCCCTCCCTTTTTGTTTTGTCCCAAGTCCTGGGGCAAAAAATCATGATACGGGGTATAGCCTGGTACCGCTGGTGTGCTCTCAGGAGCCTTGAACCAGGTTTTCACTTACTGCACAGACATCGAGATTGGTAGAATATGTACGTACAGATATATGTAATACACACATACATATATAGATATATGTAGATACATATACATATACAGATAGATCTGACTGACAACAGATATGTCTGTATATGACTGTCTCTCTCTCTGTCCCACCCCCTCTCACTCCCACTCTCCCTCTGTCTCTCTCTCACTCTCTCCCCCTCTCTCCCCACATCTATATGTATATATCTACATCTATATATACATATTATATACATATATACAAACATATATATATATATATATATATATATATATATATATACAGATATAAATATATATATATATATATATATATATATATATATATATATATATATATATATATATATATATACTGTGTGAGGCACATGTGTGCAGATGTCTTGCAACAGGTGCCTGGTGTCAAAGGCATGGAGTGAACACCAGTGTGAATACTGGAGTACCATACCCCATTCAAAACACTGACACAAGTAACCACCACATATGTGCATGCCTGCCCACCACTGCATGTGTCAGGGGGAACAGGGGCAACAAGTGTACAATAGGCTCCCCATTGATATACACAGTGGCACACTAGTCCTGTAATACCTGTACATGGAATGTGTCAGTGGACACGGTGTGTCAGCTATGGACATGTAGGTCACTGTACCCCTCCACACCCCACAATGTCCTACACAGTATGTACCTCCCATGACAGCTACAGATATGGAGAAGGACACAGACATATGCAAGTAGCTGTGTCAATGCACTCAAACACAATACCTATGCAGAGTGACTGACAAGACCACAGAGCGCACACAGACTACCTACATAGAGGTTACCACTGCTGGATATACATAGTTTGGTCGCACCCATGACAGTTGTCTAACAACCATGGTAACACCTCCAACATCCACAACACAAATTACCTATGTCTGTCGTCCTTGTCACTGCAGTATAGAGCACATGGTTGAGGTACAAGACCCTACCCAGAGATACGACATACCCTGTAGTAGACCACACAGAATGAAGAAGCAAGGCTCCCCATGAGTAGATGTCAGACATACCCCTGCTGAATGTTATGCAGATAGGTAATATGCCATATGAGTCACCCTGTGTAACTGTTTGTAAGGAGCAGGTACAATCATCACACGTGTCACAAGGAGGAGGGTAGCATAACAGTATGCTGCTGTAGGCCCAGGGCCAAAAGCACACTACCTACCTAAGACACAATGCACACCCATGAACACATTGCAAACGAAATATGTGAGGTGGAATGAGTGTGCCAGTGACTGGGTGCATGTTGTGTACTGGTGTGATTGCTCACCACGACTGTCTGTCTGTCATGGTAGTGTGTGTCCTTGGTGTGAGGCCAGAGACAGGTGTGTGAGGTATTGCAATCAACACATACTACATTGCCATATGTTGTGCTGTTTTACCCTGTATGTCACTGTGGTGTAGGTAGGGTTATGGCAAGTAAGAGTAGAGTGCATTACCAGTGAAATATGTAACGTGCATTGTGTGCAGTGCATGGGCTGATAATGTTCCCCATACAGTACCTTGATACAAACCCCCAGTGTGAGGTTGTGTATTGTACCTGAAACAGTGTGTTGACTGCTGCAGTATACTAGTCTGTCGTATGGAGTGTGCCAGGTACTGCTGCACAGTTGTTGGATGAGCACTGATATCTGGTCATTTACATGTGTATCCCCCATTAGACAGACAGATGCTATATATGGTGGTTAAGTTATATCACTGCAGTCGAGTATTATGTGTGCCATAGTTTGCTGACAGATATTGCTGATGTATTTTCCTTCTCCTTTTCAGGGCTATGGTTCACCAGCGGAACCCTGTCTACTCCGCTGCAGAGGAGGAAGAGATACACCAGAGCCTGGTGCGGGATTTCGCTGTACTCTTTTCCCGCACCAGCCAGAACCAGCAGGAGAGGGCTGCACTGTGGCAAGACCTGGTCCATCGGGTAAATGACATAGGCACACATAACTGGACATATGAGCAGGTACGCCATCACTGCAGTGATTTAATTAGAAATGTCTGTCACCATGCGTCAGATATCCACAGGCAGCAGCTTGCCACAGGTGGTGGGGTTTTGTCTAGACATCCCCCCCTCACCAGACTGGAGGGACTACTCATAAGTGTTGTGGCTCCAGCCCAACAGCAACAGCAGCAGCATACATGTGTAATGATGGAGGCTGGAGCCACACAGCAGCAGGACACTGAGCATGCAGGTAACATGCCATGTGTATAGTTGACCATTCTGTACACTGTTAGGTCATGCATGTGTGAGGTGTGTCTTCTTGTGTAGCTGTAATCTTGGTAATTATTGTGCAAGAGTGATATCCTCAATATCAGCAGGAGACCTGTGGAAGCTAAGTGTTGCACTACTGCACTGTATCATGCCCACAGTATCAATGGTACAGTTGTGCCCACTGACAATAAATGTCTCTTTTCTGCAGGTCCCTCTGTTGCAACAGCAAGGCAGCCTATACATACTGGTGAGTGTGTAATACCATTACCTTCAATACTCTTGATACTAACAGTAATAGGCTGAAGCAGTAATGCTATGTGTTTGATTGCAGGTGTGTTTGTGTCTGTGGGTTGATATCTCATATACTGAGGTGCGTGCATGTGTGCATGTGTGCATGTGTGCATGTGACCATGTGCCCATGTGTGCATGTGCCTATGTGTGCATGTGTGCATGTGCCCATGTGTGCATGCGTACGTGTCCATGTGTGCATGTGTGCATGTGTGCATGTGCACATGTGCCCATGTGTGCAAGTGTGCATGTGTGCATGTGCCCATGTGTGCATGTGTGCATGTGCCCATGTGTGCATGTGTGCATGTGCCCATGTGCCCATGTGTGCATGTGTGCATGTGCCCATGTGTGCATGTGCCCATGTGTGCATGCGTGCATGTGTGTATCAGTGGTGACATTGTGTACACATTGTAAACTGTGTTTCCTGTCTTACTCCCACAGGTTCTGGTGCTGCTCTGGTGTTGTGCAGCAGGGAACCTGAATCAGCTGCTGTGGATAGTGATAATGATGATACCTGTGTAATGGCACAGGTAGGTGTGCCAGGGTCCGTCATTGGTCAGCCAATTGAGACTACACAGCTGTCAACCCCATCAATGCGCACAGTCATCCTGCCAATACATCCTTTGTCACCAATGTCCCTAGGTGATGGACAGGATACAGTGGGCATTGACCAGGGTAATGTGGTATTGGTGGCACATGCATCCCCACACAGCAGCCATGGCCAGGGTCTTGACATGGTACCACACAGGCAAACGTCCAGGGGTTCTCGTGGGAGCATCCGTGGGCATACCGCCCCTGTCAGACGTGCCCACAGAGGTCTTTCAACCTCAGCTATGTTTCGGGCTGTAATGCAGTCACAGTCACGTATGGAACGGTACACCAGACAGGGTCTGAGGGAGCTGAGAGCATGTCGCACAGCCATGAGTGACAGTATGCGTGATGTTGTGGCTGCCATATGTAACTTCACCGAGGTCATTGACAGACGTTGGGGGGACACATTAGATCTGTTCCACAACTACATGTCCATGAGCCAGGGCAATGGTGGACAGTTGAGGCATCGACGTGGCCGTATTCCAGCAACAGCAGCAGCTGGCAGCCATCACTGACGACAACAGGCCTGCGTCCGCTCACATAGTGCCAGTAGCAGCCCCAACAATGCTGGGTCTGTGCTATCATCAGACCACCCCAGGAGACCATTTGCATGTGGCGCTGGACAGTCCCAACAGGGACCTGTCTCCAGTCACCAACCACCTGCTTCTGATGACAGTACCCAGTCTGGCTTAGTACCTGATATGGTCCGTAGCACACCTGCCAGGCACAGGTACCGTGTCCGTGGCCACAGACAGTGATCTGTATGACCTGGCAGGTACAGTCTGTGGCTGTCCACAAACACCTGTATATGGCAGCCATGAGGTGGGACTGTGTGCATTCATACACACATGCAAAATGATAACACCTAGGGCTAACGCATACACGCACACACACTGCATCAACATTGCCCCATCTTGTACTGCTGTCCCTCACCAACACACACACACAGACATGTCAATTGGTTGTATCAGTGGCAGACTCAGGCATACCAGGTACACACCCTGTGCATATGATGAAACTGTACCACCTCCTGCAATCTGTAAAATCGGTGCAGGAACAGGTTAACATGGTGCTGATGCACAGGGTGACTACATAGATGTGTTGTAATAGTATGGTGTTGACAACAGTACAGTGTAATGATATCATTGTGGGTATATACCAGCATGCCTGATGCAGTTACAGTATGAATGTCATTGTATTGTTTTGTACACCCATAGTAATTACCACAGTGTTCTGTCTGCACATCTTTGCATACTGGTGGTGAGGCTGTCAAGGGATGGCCACCTACATAGGTAGCACAGGGGATACAACAATGTGCATATTGATACTCAATGATGGTCATGTCAACTGCGAGTTGCATGCTGTCCACACACAACTCTGCAATGCGGATGTTTCAGGATGTTGATATCTGTGCAGTACTACACAACAGGTTCAAGGCTCACAAGAGCACACTAGCACTACAAGGTCACACCTCATACCATGCATGACAGCACCAAAACACAGAACTAACTATGACAGGAGGGAGAGTGTCCATACATGTCAAGGATACTGTGGTGCCAGGACAGGTAGCATACATCATACTAAGTCTGGAACTGCTGAGTAAGGGCTCAGTGTCTGTTATTTGACATGTGTATTATTACAGATATGAGCACTTGTGTATCAGGCCAGTTATTCAACATTACGGAAGTACGTGGTCTATACACTTGTGTGGGGTGCGGCTGGACCCAGCCCGTCTGACCTGTGAATGTCTGGGTACTGGCTTATAGTGCCTGCATATATGCACTGTTACCTACTGGAAGTCGTACACCTTGTTTGTTGTAGCATAGTCTACATACAGGCCTACTGACTGTAGCTTTGTTTGTATGCATGTTTGCCTGTTATGTTCCTGAAACACTGATTCCACCTGCAGTGCAGATTTACAGTGCCTCTGTGGATCCCTAGTGACATCTGTATTGCTTACTGTACTGATGTCCATGTCTCACTTGACAGAACGTCACTGTTTGTCCTGTTTACATGTAGCTTGCCTGTAACACATTGCATATGACTTACCTCGCATTTGCTCAAGACAGCATTCATATATGCCAGCACTAACAAATCAGGAGCACTACACCCTCACATAGTCAGCTTGAGTACCTTGTTCCCCATTGGCCCTATGTGTCGTTACTTAGTATGGGATTCACAATGAGGTCACCTGTCGATCTACTCTCAGGTGCAGTTGGTGAATCTGTGAGTCATGTGGCAATGTTACAGCTGCCTCATGTACACAGACAACCACATAGCCAAACTGGGGGGCTAAGCTCTGTTAACTCAGCACTGGCATTCCCTGTCAGGTGAAGTGGGATACTACAGTGAATACAGTACCAGTCTCCCATAGACCTGCCACGACCACAATCCAAACACAGAAACACACAGGGACATTATTGGACTCTCAGAATAGCATCCTGCCTGAGCAGCTGACACCCGCAAAGCAGACACACAAGCAAACGTTAAGCCAGAGCAGAGCACATGCAACACATAGCTCACAAAGCCTGTGTGCCAAACAGTTACAGGCCATACTGCTTGACAACACACCTGCTGCAGTTGTATGAGGTACCTCTATCATCAAGTACACTGAGGTCCTGCTCACCAGGCTGAACAAGGTGACAGTCACTCTGAGCTGCCCATCGGGCACTATGATCCACCACATAACACAAGCATACCGGTCACTCCAAGGCATGTAGAAGTATGACTCAGTCATTGTCTGTGCCAGTGTGTATGACCTCTGACGCACCTCCCTGGACTACATGTTAGGGGACATAGAGGGTCTCTCTGAGCTTGTGGCACAGGATGGTATGACCCTGGCCTTGAGTAGCATCTCACCCTCACCAAGAATGCTGCCACAATATAGACAGGATCATCAGTTTCTGCAATTAACATATGTTTCAGTAACATTCAAAGGGGATCCAATGCCTGTCAGTGTGGGATTACATGCTGGACAAGCCACATTGCTTTGCTTGGGACAGCTTGCACCTGTCACTCATGGGCCGTTGTATATTGGCAGAGGCTGTTGCTACACACATTGTGCCTTTGTATGCAAGGCTGACATTACATAGCCACTTACACAGGTATCACACGGGATAGGACACTAATAGAAATGCTACTCAACAGCAGCAGTGTAAACCTCAAGATGCATGCAGTGGAAACTGTCCTTAGCATGGGGTGCAGCAATATCCGTGCAGTAACAGACTCCTGGTACAAGGCTCCCAGGTGCACACCATCCATGCCAGGTCATTCCTGATACCATGCTTGTCGTCCACTACACATGCACCAAACCAGAACAGGGGGATGTATCCAAAGGCACCTCAGATACACACCCCCAGGTTGGTGGCACTGCACAAAGCATCAGAGCCTATCCATGTGCAACTAACAGTGGTTTAGACTGCCTTCAGGTTCATAGTCTGGCACACACCACACTCCCACACCCAGGAAACCCACTTGGCCTTCCTGACAACACTGGGAATATGACGGTCTCTACACGCACCATTATATGGTTGTACTGTGACTACCCAAACATAGAGTGTGAGCATTACTCTAGCTCCAAGACCCTATCTGAAGGGTTCTTATCATTCATTCCCTGCATTGCTATGGAACAACTTGTTACCACTCCCACAAGAGGTGACAACATGCTGCACCTGTTCATCACCAACATGTGGACTATATGCTCCAGACCAGTCATGTATCCCTCGCTGGTGGGATGACACCATCTTCAACCCACACTGACTAGTCACATACCACATGCAGCCCCTGCACAGAACACCACAGTCATACAGTTGTCTGATGCATATTCCATGTATTCACATGAGGCAGGCTTCGGACATGGGAACTATTGCAGTTCACAGGTACATATGTGTAGGTGGCACACACATACATCATGTGTGCATTGACATTACTGATATAATGTATGTCGTGCAATATTGGGAACAACACCCCACACACATGGACAAACTGTGTGACAAAATTACACATGGCGTTTGTAGGATACAAACCCCTACCTAACTATGTTAGATCAATTGTGAGAGACGCAGTAGCAGAGCACGCTATTTGCATTACTGGGAGGATTACTTTCTCCTGCTGTACTTATAGGGTGCTGACATCATTAGTGTTTCGACAGTGGAATATGCAGCATGTGTTGTGTAGTAATAGTTGCCAAAAGGGACATTTCTCTTACACATGGAATTGCACATACTTCTCCCCCACATGCACTTGCAGGATTCAAACCCATACCTAGCTATGTTATGACACTTGTGAAAGATGCAGTAGCAGAGTACGCTATTTCCATTACTGGGAGGATTGTTTTCTCCTGCTGTACTTATAGGGTGCTGACATCATCAGTGTTTCGACAGTGGAATATGCAGCTTGTGTTGTGTAGTAATAGCTGCCAAAAGGGATATTTCTCTTACACATGGAATTACACACACTACTCCCCCACACACATTCACACGCACACTGTGCACGATTCAAACCCCTACCTAACTATGTTATGACACTTGTGAGAGACACAGTAGCAGAGGGTGCTATTTGCATTATTGGGAGGATTGCTTTCTCCTGCTGTACTTATAGGGTGCTGACATCATCAGTGTTTCAACAGTGGAATATGCAGTATGTGTTGTGTAGTAATAGTTGCCAAAAGGGACATTTCTCTTACACATGGAATTACACACACTACTCCCCCACACACATTCACACACACACTGTGTACTTGCAGGATTCAAACCCCTACCTAACTATGAGAAATCAGGTTATGGAAGGGGTGAAGCTGGATAGTCCAATGTAGTGTCGCTCTGGATAAACTCCAAAATAAAAATCCAAATAAAGCGTACAATATTGTAGTTCACAAACCAATTTATTGCAACGGACAAGCGCTTTCGCTAGATGTAGCTTCCTCAGGTCACTTTAATGAATGCATAAAAAAGATCCTTCATTATATAAGGATGTCAATTAATCAAGATAAAAACAATTACAAACTTAAAAGGGAAACAGCATTTGTTACAGAGCATGCATACTCATATTATATTACCCTAGTGACTAGTAATACACTAAGACTAGTTTAGACATAAAAGACGAATACATGGACCTAATGATCTATATATAAAAATGCATATTTTCAGTTGTTCTAACATAAATATTAAAGTTATTAAGACATAGTTATTGAATATTGAATATATTACTATAAAATCTCCAACTGAGATTCAGAGAAGTCCATGTATTTCATTTAGAAAATGCATGAAAGAGTATATATATATAAAAAAGTATAAAAGAGTATATATATATAAAAATAAAAATATATAAATATATATATAGATTTATAGATGTTATAAATATATTAAAAAATGTATGATTATATATAAAATACATAAATAAAAGCAAGTAAGAACATATTGATCTGTATAGGTAGGTATATGCAATTCATTGATACATATTTCCTGTATAAATCATAAATTCATAGATATAGATACAAATTTCATGGCAATATATCATTACTGAGATTTGTTAAGATATTTCATATAGGTCAGTTAAAGTCATTGTGTAGTCGCTGCCTAAATGCTCTCTTTCACTAAAATTCTAGTCTCTGACATAGCAAATATAAATAAAAATAAATAAATTCAGAGTATATACAAACATACTAATTACCATAGAAATAAATGTAAAAAATATATATTTAAGAATTGATGTTAAACATTCTTATATAAAAAAATGCTTGCTACAGTAATATATGGATATACACATAATGTCATGTCAATTAAATATATATATTAAATATAGGCTTGTTGAAAGATATTCAAAGGCATATATGAAAAGATGTATATATATTTCTGAGTGTATGTGCAGATATATTCATACTGGCTATATGGGTATGCTTATACATTATTAAGTGATTCTCTCAAATATTCTAATCACTTGATATTTCTCCGTTTCCTGAGCCTAGGTTTTATTGATGCTCTCTCATTCAAACCTGACCCATTATCTGCCCTTAGTCGAACAATCCAGTCACTCTCTCTACTCTCAGTATTACTTCTAATATCACCACCTCTCATGCTAGGTTCTAAAACTTCAAGGGCTCTAAACAAAAAAGTGTGCGTATTGTCATAAGCACTGACATGTTTGGCTAGGGCATTATGTGGTGACCCTTTCCTAATGTGATACACATGCTCTCTTATCCTATCTCTGAATTTCCGATTGGTCTTTCCTACATAAAAATTCCTGCAAGCTTGACAGACTGCAAGATAGATCACATTGCTTGTCATGCAGTCTGCAGCAACTGTAGTGTAGAAAATACGTTGTGTATCAGGGTGTACAAATTCAGATTCACTATCAATATAATGACAAAAGTTACATTGTCCACACGGAACAGTGCAATTAATTGTCATCCCAGCTTTCTTTTGTTTGGAATAGCATAGCATTCTTTTAAGGTTCTTCTTATTTCTATATAGAAATTTCGGCTGTTCACCAACTATTTCCTTGAGATCATTGTCAATCTGTAGGACTCCCCAAAATTTACTAATTATATCCCTGATTTCAGAGTGGTCAGAGGTGTAGGTTGTCGTAAATTTCATAGTAGATGTAGTAATAGATAGCTTCTCTTCCGATGGACAACTCTGAGCTATGGGTCCAAAATATGGCATTGCTGTAGTGTGCCTTAAATCTGGTATATCCTGCATGTTAGTATTTACTTCGTTAATATCATAGCCTCTGTTGATCAATCGGCCTCTCAGATTTTCTATTTCCAAGGAGAACCCTTCTTCAGTGGGGTTCAAGCATGAGGCTCTAATAGCCTGACCTTTAATTATGTTTTTAAACACAAAGGAAGGATGCATGCTGGATCTTAGTAACAATGAATTGCTGTAACACGCTTTCCTAAAGACACCTGTGTTAATCAAACCATTGGGTAATCTCTCTAAAATCAAGTCCAGGAACTCAATCCTATCTTGTGAGAAGTTCATAGTGAATCTTAAGTAGGTGGTCAAACTATTCATTTCACCCAATAATAATCTTAATCGTTCTGGAGTCCCCTTCCACAGAATAAAAACATCATCTACAAATCGTCGGTAGAAGACTGCTCCTTCTCTAAATACTTCATTGTGAAATAGGACGGTTTCTTCCCAGTGGGCCAAGAACATATTCGCATAGCTATTAGCGCAGGGTGTCCCCATTGCTACGCCATCAACCTGCTTATAAATGGTTTCGTCGAATATGAAGACATTATTCTCTAATATTAATTCCAGAAAATGCACAACCAAATCTATCTTGACATCACTGTAATCACTGTGCATTCGTAGATATTCAGTCACATAAACGAGCCCAAGAGTGTTCGGGATCACAGTAAACAAAGATTGAATGTCAAGAGTGACAAATATGTAATTATTCTGATTAACGTCATTCTTGATACATTCATATAAATCTAACAAAATTGTTTGGAGTCTGTCAAGACGAATCTATTTGTGTTCAAGATAGGTCTCAGATTTTTCTCTATGTATACTGACAAATGTTCTGTGACCCAATCACGACCTGATACTATACTACCTAACTATGTTATGACAGTTGTGAGAGACGCAGTACCAGAGCGTGCTATTTGCATTACTGGGAGGATTGCTTTCTTCTGCTGTACTTATAGGGTGCTGACATCATCAGTGTTTCGACAGTGGAATGTATAGTAATAGTTGCCAAAGGGGACATTTCTCTTACACATGGAATTACACACACTACCCCCCACACACATACTGAGCACTTGCTGGATTCAAACCCCTACCTAACTATGTTTTGACACTTGTTAGAGACGCAGTAGTGGAGCGTGCTATTCACATTACTGGGTATAATTTCTGCTCCTGACATATGTATAGTGTGCCGACATCATTATGGATGAAGAGGTATGTACATCTGTTACTATCCATCAGTACAGGGGAGAGCATATCTATGCATTAACTTTGCACAGGCACAGTGGCCTACTGTACTGTGGAGGCAGACGCCAAATACACTGTGGATAACCTTCTGTATTCCTTAGGGACAACAGACTAGTATTGCACTCTACTGCCATATGTTTACCTGTCAGATGCAAGTATCTGTTGCTCATACACTGTTTGTGGGTCTTTATTGCATTAGCGTTCCCTATCTCTATAAACAACGTGTGTACTGTGGGAGATGTTTGCATATGAGTGGGATCCAGTACTTTACTTATGTCTCTGTTGTAACTTCACTGTGTGCACTGGGCAGATGTCTGTATTGTGGGAGGTTCCTGTGTTAACACATAGAAATGCCAGATATGTGTGTGCAACTGCTGAACTGTGACATGGCCTAAGTGTGTGAGCATGCCCAGTTCGCAGTTTGTATGGCTTCTTGACTGACACGTCTCATTTATCTAAGTGTGCAAGCATGCCCAGTGTGACCTTTCCTTATGCTGGGATCTGTGGACCACCACATTTGTGATTGTGTGTGGACGCCATCTATATATCACATGTACAGTTGAGTGTTGGACATCAGGTTGTGTTCTTACTGCCCAACTGCTTTGTGTCTGAACCTAACAGGCATTATGCTGTGCCTGCAGGGTCGCCATGGGATAGTTTGCATACAGTTGTCATCATCCTTTCCTGCTGACCAAACAGTTGTATTGTCGTATAGTGTACTGGTGCAGAACTTTCACTGTGGTGGACAGTATAATCGGTTTCAGTCCTATCACTGCTTGTAATATTTATAGTGAGCACACCAGACTGGTTGAGGGCCAGTTGTGCAGATATGACCATGTTGCATTTTCTTCAGATATGGACAGCATAGTACATGATTGTCCGACATTGTTAATGTATTCCACAACTTGTGTGGACAGTGACAAAAAATGGCCATGTGCCCTAGTCCATTTGTAATGCTAGTCAGAGAGTGTTTGTCCTTCAACACACAGTTACTGGTGTTTGCCATGACATATGTCACGGTTCGTGTACTGTGCCTCTGTCTACCAGTGACATACAGGTGATAACCAGGGTACACCTACCATCTCCCATCCAGTCATCATGATTCCTCTGGATGACAGTCACTGAGGGACTCCCTGGATATCCTGTGGTGGGAGTTTAGTCGTGAGTGGAGTGAGCTTCTGGGTTATGGACCAATCAGTACAGCATGTCCTGTTTATGTCTGTGCTGGGGTTCAGGCCTGTCACCTGCATAGGTCACCAGCATTCAGTGTTTACATGGTGCCAAATGTCTATTGATACCAGGTTGGTCATGGCTCTATATATCAGGCACAGTTCACCTCCAGCCAGGCAGTATGGCACTGTGTGGAGCTGCAGTTTCTTTTATCAGGTGACACATGGCATCTGTTACAGCTCTGTGATCCTCCTGGTGGGGTATTTGTGTGGTCTTTCCAGTTGCTGCAGGTGTCTGCTATGGTACATCCCTGAAGGGCCATTGTACATAATTGTGAGGCTGCTGATGGATGACCGGAGAGGCACATTGACCTACCCTAACCAAGCTGTGCTTACCTTCATGATTAGGTGGGTATATGGTATATTTCTGTAACTACTACAGACACATGGTTGTCACATGCAGGATATCTATCTCCTTGTGTCCCCAGGTCTCTTATTGCTCCTGATGTACTTACTGGGTTAACACCTATGTGGTAATTTCTGGCCATGTACTGTGTTTCCACAGGGATTGACTATACACTATTCTGCATTTAGCTTGTTGACATGGCTGTGGCACCACTTGTCTGTTTCTATGTGTGCCTTTTGTAGGTTGCTTGTGTCAGCTGGAGGGTCCGATATGGTGGGCAGTTTGTAGTCCTCTGCAAACCTGTTCAGACAGAGTCCTTCCATGTTGGCCTGTACCTATGTGACATACATAGCATACAAGAGAGGTCCCAGGACCATGCCTTCTGGGATGCCAGTTGTACCTGGTTTGCAGTCTGCCATGGCTGCAGCATGTCTGACCAGGTCAGTTCTGTCCTTGAGCTGGTTTGCAACCCATCTACTTGCATAGGGGTTTATAGTTAGGCTGGTGAGCTTATCTGTACCGCCAACTAGGGTATTGTATGGAAGGGTTTAGCAAGGTCCAGATAGGCTGTGTGATCTACATTCCCCACATCAATGGCCTTGGTGCACGTTTCACATGAGTCAGACATGTGTAAGCGGCAGGATCTGCCCTATGACAGCCACACTGGGTAGGGTCCGGTGTCTGTAGGTACCCAATCTCATTATTTCTGGGATCCATGATCATCCTCTCCATTACTTTGCCAACCTAGATAGTCGGGGTTGAGGGGTGATAGTTTGCAGTATACATTCAGGCACCCCCTTTGTGGTGTGGGACCACTGTTGCTGTACACTGCTCTTTGGGTACATATCCTGTGGTAGGACTGATAGTGCGCAGTATTGCTATTTGCTGTTCCATTCTTCTTACAGTACTTGTTGGATACAGCCCAGTACACCATCTGGTACCAGTGATGCTGTGTGCTGTGCTTTGTGGATGCTGGCTGTTACCTCAGCATCTGCAATTTCAGGGGGCCAGCACTCTCCTGGGAAAGATATTTGGCAGTTAGGTGCTGGTGGGGAGTTTGGAAGGAATCTGTTTGGTAGGCTGTTGGCAATGTGTGTGGGTTTGGTGTATTGTTTGTGATATTAGAGTGCTGCAGAGCATATCTGTGGATTATCACCATGGTTCCTACCATCAGGTAGGACAGCTGTGTGATAATCCTTTGTGTCCTGCACAATTTGTATCATCATAGGTTCATAGTTTAATACTAGGCTATCTGCCCTGGCTTTGTTTGAGCACAGACAGACTGTGTGTGGGTCTCAACACCCCTTGCAATGTGCATATTATGCCCACATAGGGTTTACTTTACTAGATATGACACAGGGATGGCCCCCAGTGTACACCTACTATCTCCCATGCACTTCACCAGATTTCTCTTGTTGAGTTTGAGTGTGGAGCTCAGCCTATCATGGACTTGGATTCTGTTCCAGAGTGTCAGGAGCCTCTGGGTTATGGATCTGTCCCTCCAGCACATCCTATTAATCTATGTGTGGAGGTTCAGATATCTCACTGTGGTGTGTCTGCTGGATTTGGGGTTTCTGCAGTGGAGCATGTCCATTCATTCTGGATTGGACATGGCCTTGTACATCAGGCATACATCAACTCTGACTGGGCAGTATGCTTCTGAATTGGGCTGTGGTTGCTTCAGCCAGGCTGCAGATGTCCAATGTTTGGACCCTTTATCCTGTTGGTGAGGTACATTTGGGGTCTTTCTAACTGCTGCAGGTGTAAGGTAAGGTACATCTGAACTGGGGCATTGTTGTCACGTATGGGCCTGATAAGGGAAGAGTATGGGGGCACAGTGACCTCTCTAGCTCTACATGTGCATCCTTTCATATTAAGGTGGGCAATATAGCAGGTCTTCCTGGCCACCTTGGCAATGTAAGTGTCACATGACAGGTTATCGGCCACTTGTGTCCCTAGGTCCCTGATTACTTCTTCCATACATAATGGATTGCCACCTATGTCATACTTTGTGTGTGCCTTGTTTGGTATTTGTTGAGACATTCATACTCTGCAGTGTCTTCAGGAAGGCTGGCTGGGGTACCTGGGCTTGTGTGTGTGGTCTGTAGCAGGCTTCAAACAGGTACACAGTTTGAGCCAGTGTTACTTGCCCGTGGATAGTCCATGCTGCTTCTTGCTGTGGTACCAACCTGGGGGTGTGGTTATCCTTGATAATTACTGGTAGCCACACTCCTATTGTCGTGTGTTCCATGTTTTGGAGCTGTAGAGCATGGTATGAGGCATAACCTGGTAGTATTAGGATGCTCTTCTGGGCCTTGACCCAGGTTTCTGTTACAGAACACATATTACCATTCTCCATGCTGCGGTGTGTTTGCTCTGCATGCACCTTGCAGGTTAGACTTCTGGCATTGCATAGCATTACGTCGAGGTTATTATCCCTTGTGCTACCTATGGTGGTGGGTTTGTGTTTCCAGACTTACCTATTCCAGGCACAGTAGGGGTGACAACAGCCTTTGCCAGTATCCACACAGCCAGGTGTGCTGGGTGCATGCCATCCCTAGCAGGTGGGGCATCATGTCTTGCTCAGCATGTCAGCCCAGGCTGTCAGCCATGTGTTCCCCCTTGCTAACAGCAATACCTCAGCCAATTATTGTACTTGATCTTATTGTCTTCATAGTGTGGCATCATGCTTGGTGAGGGTGAGATGTTAGGTAGGGTCTTCATGTTTGCATATACTAGATGGTGTTACATTGCTTAACACATGGCAATCATGCCTCAGTGCTGCAGGGCTGCCTCTGTCGGATGCACATACTACACTCCCAGTACATGTTTGAGAGCAGGTTGTGTCATGTTAGGCATCCCTGTTACTATATGAGTGAGTCAGAGAGGGGTATCATTCCCAGGGTTCCTACTGAGCCAGTCTATGTGCTATGCGTTGCCTCTTTGCCAAGGCCAGGGCATACTGGACATGCCTGCTTCTGCCTACTGGGGTAGGCTTAGGTTGTTCCTCCTCCGAGTCACGCTCTGCCTGTGATGGCCTTGGCAATGGTGGGGGGCTGTTTGTCCCGGCCCTATGCTGGTCCTGCTGCAGCTGTTTTTGCAGAATCATATTATGTAGCATAGCACATACCATGACAATTTGGGTACATGTAGTTGGTGAGTACTGCAAGGCTCCACCAGATGTGTCCAGGCACTGGAACCGTGATTTCAGCAGCCCAAACACATGCTCTATTACATTACGTGTTTGTGCGTGTGCCTCATTATGGCATTCCTGTTCGGGTGTGTGTGCATTTCTGATGGGTGTCATCAGCCACGGCTCTAGTGCATATCCTGCATCCCCCACTAGGTGACCATGTGGGATGTCCCCATTGGCAAATGTCTGGTACAGCTGCGTCAAATGTCAGGTATGGTAATCATGGTAGCTCCCAGTTCAGCCAGCATACACATTCATTATTATGCCCTGGGCATCACACACGACCTGGCAGTTGATGTAGGGGAAGCACTTGCGGTTAATGTAGGCCCTACCCTGCTCACCGGCTGGTGCTTTGATGCATATGTGTGTGCAGTCTGTTGCAATTGTACAACACAAGGCCAGCAATATATGATCCAGAAGTCACAAAATAAAAATAAAAATACTAAATCTATTACATATAACTGGCTGAAAACAGCCCTTTATTAGTAAGACAGACCGGTCTGTCTTACTAATAAAGGGCTGTTTTCAGCCAGTTATATGTAATAGATTTAGTATTTTTATTTTTATTTTGTGACTTCTGGATCATATATTGCTGGCCTTGTGTTGTACATTTGAATGGTTCTAGCCGTGCATCAACCTACCTGCATAGCATCATGTTGGGTTGTGCAGTCTATTGCACCCACTACCTCAGGGAATTCCGCTATTTGCTGGAAGAGATGCATTTTGCTGGCCAATACCTCATGGGCATTGGGGAAATATACATGCTCACTGACATGTGCTGACATGGCATCCAGGAACTGGTGCAGTACTCTGGAGGCTGATGCCTGTGATATCCCCATCATATCACCAGTTGGTCTCTGGAAGGTACCTGTTGCTAGTATTCTTAGGCCAACACATACCTTGGCTTTCCACTGGGATGGGTTCCCCTCTGTTGGTTCTGTGTGTGAGGCGTGGCCTGCACAGCTCAACAATTTGTTGCAGGAGGTCTCTGTCCACTCTATAGCGCTCCACTATCTCCAGCTCATGTAACCCCTGGTAGGTGACCCTGGGCCTGTACACTCTTCTCCGTCTCCTCACTGTGGGTTGTCTGACAGCATTTGCATTGTCACCACCCTCAGCAAGTCTCTTATGTCTCCTTATAATAGCTATGGCAGCCCCTAGCATGTTTGGTCTGAGTGCAGCTTTTTCAGTTTTCGCTTCTACTAGCTTACTCCTGTCTTGCAGTGTCTCTTGAGAGAAACATACTGCAATGCTGTTTGCAGTGTTTTAAGTGCTGGGCTGGGCTTGTATTCTGCCTGTGTAATTGCCTGCTTCTAATTGTTTTCACCTGCTACCTCTACCAGTATTCCCTGCTAGTTTCCTACTATTTCTTCTGCTTCCTTTTTCCTCTCTGTTTCCTCAGGGGGGAGTAGTGTGCATACCAGCGAAAACACGCTCACAGTGGCTACCACGCGTGCACACATGCTTACACGGACTAGAATCTGCTTATTCAGGTTAAGACACGCGCACACCAGCGCAAACAGGTTTACAGATCTTTAAACAGGCTCCTACATGCTTACACTGTCTTACACATGCACACTCTGTCTTACTTGTGGCTCCCAGCATGCACACGCGCGCATGCACGTACAGCAAGAAACTTTGGTGTTGGCCACAGTGTACACCTTCCATTTCTTGACTTTCCCATGCTTATCTGTTGACACTCCTCTTTTTATGCTGTGTGATTGACATCTTTCACATACCACTTTGCTCCAATGAGCTTGATTTCTTCCTGACATTCCCACCTGTGATGTCACCTATCTCCTACTCTGTTACTCCCCCTTATCTAACTCTTACACTACACGGAATGTGCTCATTTGCTATGTGACAGTGTGATTCACTATCCTACCACTCATTTACATAGGATTGCCTACTAATGCTTAATTACATGTCTTACACTCAGCTTCCCCCCTTAGCAACCACTAGTCAGTGGCCATGTTGTTTTTGGTCTGCTAGTCCCTGCATTGCAAATCCATGCATTACATAAAACCCACATTTGTAGGTTGCAAACCTTTATTTTTCTGTTTTATATAGCGCAGCCTGTTTGCGTGGGGCTGCGCTGCGTTTAAACCTCGCCGATCGCCCCCCAAAAAATTATTTTATTTCATGTTTGCATCGGGTTACCATGCCAATGGCCACATATTTGGCCACTGGCATGCTGACTGCAACATTTGCACACTTTATTTGGAGCTGTCATGGCTCCATTGTGTTATTTGCAGTAACGTACTCAGTTGTCAACTGAGTACACTTCTGCACCTAACACGACTCTTACACGGGCTGGTTTCAGCTTCGTGGATTGCTAATCTACCTCATTTGCATGCCTTTCGGCTGCAAGTGAGGTGATTAGCATATCCACACCCTGCCCGTGTAAGAGTCGTTTTAGCTGGTCTTTTACATGGGATTTCGGGCTGTTCCTGGATCACGATGGCTGCATGGAGTCTTACACGGCTCTTAGACTCCGTGCAAGCCATCGTGAATCCTGCCCTGTATGTTTCTCCTTACTGATAGCAGGTATGTTTCTGCTAACCAATACCAATTAGAACTATACGTAGGTGTGATATTGGCTAGAATCTGTAACAAATGCTGTGTTTCTGCTGTTTGTGTACAAAACAAACAGCAACTGTATGTTTCTGCTTATTAATACTAAATGCAACTACAGTGAAGCAGATATCAAAAAGGAATTGTCTATGAAGCCAGTCTAGCTTCCTAGGTAAGTTTAGATATGTAAGCAAGCATATACACACTGGATTAATCACCAAGCTCTACATATAAAATGAGCAGTAAAAAAAATAAAAGCATAACAGTTTTGGCAGACTATACACTCTAAATAGCATTAATAAATGTAGCACTAATATAACCCAGTATAAAAATCCCTGTAAATTATGACAGCAAACAGAAAATGCTAAAAAGGCATATGCATATAATAAAAAAAACTTACAATGAGCACAGACAGCAGACTAAGGGAAGCTCCTTCAGGTTGGGACTATACTACATTTTAAAGATGGCTCCCCAAGGAGTGGGTATTGATATAGCCTCCTATGAGAATGGCTCGGGGGAGGGGGGTAGCAGTTATCACTGAGATTAGGTGGTTAGAACCGGTTGCAGAGCAACCCCAGCAGGAGGGATTCCAAATAGAAAAGAAAAAGATTTAATATGAGATGAGTGGGAGGTTGAGTGTAAATCCCACAAGGAGTTTGTTGGGGCATATGTCCTAAATCTCAGGACAAGGCTCAGGGAACTCATGGGCTTGGCCCAGGAGAACCTGGCAGAAGCTCAACAGCAGAAAAGGTCTGGTATGACAGGAATGCTTGAGCTAGAGAGTATACTGTGGGGCAGCAGGTAATGGTTCTCATTCCTGTCAGACACAACAAGCTGCAGGCAGCTTGGGAGGGACCCCACAAGGTGGTAAGGAAGGTCAGTAATGTTAACTACCTGGCAGAACTGCTAGGTAGGAGGTAGGGGCATAAATTGTACCATATTAACGTGATGAAACCTTACCATGATAGGGAGGCCCTTGTGCTAAGAATTGGCAATAGTAGGCAGGAGGAGTCTGAGGGAAATCGATGGCTACAGGGAACCAGCCAGCCAAATCCCAAATGACAATGTTGGAGCCTAGGAATGCAGGCATATGATAGGACAGTGCAGCATGGTACTGGGGTCAGCAGTGCCAAGACAGCTGGAATCTTCAGACAGGGAATGGGGTAAGGTATTCTCAGACAGTCTCAACCCTTTCAAGCAATGTTTCTCAAGTGTCACTTGAAAATCTAGCTTGAGCTCTCGGGGGAGGGAGAAGTGTGACAAACCAAAATGCTGCCAGCCCAGCTATCTGGAATTATGTAAATAATCATATGTCATTTGTAAACGTTAATATGATTTAATATGATCCATAGGCTTGTCTTACAAATGTAAGATAACTATATGTTATGTGAATATTAAACTACTGGTGCAGAAGTGTGTGTTGAACTGCATGTTATGTACTGAGCTTCAAGAATGTAACCCCAATGTACCCTGCTGGAAAAGAGCAGAAATGTGTATAAACGACATGCCTACACAAATGTATGTTTTGATGGTAATGGCTGGAACATGCAATTAACTTGCGAAACCTCAAGAAAATAATTGGAAATTGTTTAAGATTCTGCTAGCTCTGTTTCAGCTCAGAGCAGACACAATGTCTAGAGCTGTAGATTTTCCTATTGTCTGGAAACAGAAATAATTACAGGTTTCAAAGGTAAAAGTGCATAACTGTATTATGACTTCCAGTTCCAAGCAACTTCTGAGAAATAAGTATTTTTGACACAAAGGTGACTAAGAATGATGTAATCTGAGATAATCCATCAGAAATGTTTGATAGTAACTTAAGAACTATCTCAGAGAATGAGTCTGTGCATTTGGTATTTGTCATTGGTTCTGACAATATTCTGTAATCAGCACTTCTTGCTTTGCTCTGTAAGTAAGACTTAGATCATAGTATCTCTCTTAGAGCTAGATAGGAATATAGTAAGATTAGTTTAGATGTTTTCTGTATTTATGTGAGACTGTCCTGCAATGTTGTTTTAAAATATTTCCTGTGATTCTGAACTCTGTTGTCACGGTATTGAGTTATTGGGTATTGTCTTGTGCTTTTATTATTTATTATTAAATATATTTAAACCTTTTAATTGTGGCTAGTTTGTTAAGAGATATTTAAGCTCTCAGAGTACTTGTATATGTATCTGGTGACACATTTTGATCACACTTACCATCTGGATAATAGTAACATTCCAGAGTAGAAATGATCACCCTTTGGTAATGACCTTATAGTAGCTAATAAAGAGCTAGTTGGTGGCAGTGACTGCTACCATATAGTCTAGGCAGAAGGGGGCATAGCTAGTTAACCTGTGCCAGCTTTACCCAGGAATGTTTGTGTGTTTGTATATAAATCAAATCCCAAAGTGTGTGTGTGTCAGCTACTTGGGCAGGGACACAAAGGAATGATTGGACAGAGAGGGTTCTGAAGGTTTTGGCTTGACCAATCAGCTGAGATCTTAACCCTATAGGTGTACCAGTGGAGAGTCTTATTGGGGATCTGGATAAAGAGAGAGAAATGAGCCCCAGACTGACTGTGATCTCTGTGTCCTCTTAAGGGAAATTGTACCTTACTGTGTGTGTACTTGTCATCCTCCCAATGTGCATGTCACTCACTACTGCTAGTGGTGAGGATTGAGACTCCTTGAGTACTGGGCCAGTGCATGGGGTGTCACAGTAGCATCTGCTTGTCTGTCTCTTGGGCATACCTCTCAAATGCCCAGATTTTTCCAGAATGTCTATATTTTTGCCTCATATTTT
>NC_056737.1:1195070664-1195155664 GCF_019279795.1 Protopterus annectens
ACAACAGGTTCTGTTCCTGCTAAACCTGCTTAGTCAAACAAAGTAGGAGATGCAATTCTAAATATTAAGATAAAAGGCATAAATCTGATGTGTCCAGATTTTGTGTTATATTTTTTGTCTGTTCCTCATAAAATGAGTAGTTTTCTGGCAAGTCTTTGAGGATTAAAGTCACTAATTATGGCAAACATTTTACTTTCAGACTTCATATACTTCATGATAGACTAACATGCTAACAAAAACAATGTTATTCTAACAACCTTCTAAATTTATAAGAGCAATGTTCATTTTTCCCTGATTTGTGGCCTTTGCCCTATATTATTTTTAGATTTATTCAAATTCCTTTTACTTAGAGATTGAGAGGTACAGTAAGAGGTTGAGGGGTATATGTGAGACATGGGGTGTTGTACAAAGCGAGATGTAGTAAACAAGACACAGTGTGCTGTACAAAGTGAGGTGTGCTAAACAAGGCATGGGGTGTTGTACAAGGTGAGGTGTGCTAAATAAGACATGGGTTGTTGTACAAGGTGAGATGTGCTAAACAAGACAGGGGGTATTGTACAAAGTGAGGTGTGCTAAACAAGACATGAGGTGTTGTACAAAGTGAGGTGTGCTAAACAAGACAAGGGGTGTTGTACAAGGTGAAGTGTGCTAAACAAGACACAGGGTGTTGTACAAGGTGAGATGTGCTAAACAAGACATGGGGTGTTGTACAAGGTGAGGTGTGCTAAACAAGACATGGAGTGTTGTACAAGGTGAGGTGTGCTAAACCAGACACTGGGTGTTGTACAAGGTGAGGTGCGCTAAACAAGACATGGGGTGTTGTACAAAGTGAGGTGTGCTAAACAAGACATGGGGTGTTGTACAAGGCGAGGTGTGCTAAACACGACACGGGGTATTGTACAAGGTGAGGTGTGTAAAACAAGGCAGGGGGTGTTGTACAAGGTGAGATGTGTAAAACAAGGCACGGGGTGTTGTACAAAGTGAGATGAGCTAAACAAGACATGGAGTGTTGTACAAGGTGAGGTGTGCTAAACAGGACATGGGGTGTTGTACGAGGTGAGGTGTGTTAAACAAGACATGGGGTGTTGTACAAAGAGATGTGGGCTAAACAAGATTCCACTTGAACTACCTGTGTCTCCTTATCTTTGAGTAAGGAAAAGTGACTCTGGGTATCTTAAAGCTCTCATGGAATACTGTCCACAACCTTAAATGAATCCTGCATTAGTATTAATAAACACTGAATGAAAATTGCATTTTTGTCACATCCTTTTTAACTTTTAGTCTGATATGAGGATTGCACCCTCAATACAAAATATTAGCACAATATAATTTAGCATGAAAAGCAACCCTTGCAGAAACTGGAAAGACAAAGGATGTGAAAACACTTGAACGCAGGTCCTAATGCCCTGTAAAGGGCTGGTCACTACAGAAATAATACTGCTTAAATATTCATAGTGTGTACCAGTATTCTAACAATGAGTTTCTCACTGCAGCACACCTATACATGTGCACATTTGTACCTAAAATAAGTAGATGCACCTGCATACTGTGAATGCCATTTGTCTACTTACCGATGACAGGTGTGAATATGTATTGGGGTTCACCACACTGGAGCTGGTCACATATCCCTGCCTTCTCTCTGTCTCTCTCCAAGCTGTTCAAAACAAAATGTCTGCACCATCTCATTGACATAGGTATATGATGTTACTGTCTTTCTTTTTTAGTGCCAAAACAATTTCATAGGTCTAGCCTACACCATCTGTACATGTCTTGCATAGCACTAATAGTTATTTTCTGTCCTTGTGACTGTCTGCTGTACTGGATTCCGTAGTCAGTACAGGAAAAATGTACTATTTTTTACTTACTTATTTACTTATTATGTATTAACTGGGATGGAACACTGATGCAAATAGACCAGTTTCATGTTTAATCTAGGACAAAGCAAACAAATAAATAAAACAAAGAGAGACTGGTGGATTTATTTAACTACAAACGAGAAGTGCCAGTTCCAGAAGCACATCCAACACCATGTGTTCATGCTTTGGGTCAGTTTGTCTGTCTGTTTTGTGTCAGTTTTTCTACTTTACTTAATTCACTGTAGGTCACTACAGGAAAAGTTCCTTTTTCTCAGAGGTGTATAAATCCCTGCTTTGATCATATTTCTAAAATGAGAGGGCAAAGTGCTAGAATTTTTGTACCAGAAACAGGCAAAAGAATATGTTTTTTGAACTCTGCAGCAAAATTCTCATGTTTGCATTGGATTAAAATTTGAAAAAATGATATTTGACCATATCAGTAATCCTATCCATATACTCTTCTTGTTGTGTGACAGACCACTGTCACAGCATGGTCTTCATTTTCCAGTCCTTATGACTCATTTTTGTAGGCCACTGAGCACACAATGCCTTCCTGTCAGGTTTGTTTCCATTAACAGATGAGAAAGCTTGTACTTTTACAAAGCATCTACAAATTATCCACTTTACCTAGCATTCACTTCTTCACTGTGTTTTTATAGGCTGCTTCTATACATAATGTTTGGATATTTTAACTGTAAACTGCCTGGTCTAAATTAACTCATTCATTAACAAATTAAAAAAAAGACAGTATTAAACAAAAGATAACAAGAAAAGTGTCTCAAGAAAACATTATAGATGCTTACTGTCTTTATGATGCTCACACTGGTCCTTGTGCTCTTTGTTATATTGTCTTGTTTTGCACCAATTAGGGTGATGTAGATGGTGTCGAGGGTAACTGCACTAAAAAAGTTACCAGTTGTAATCTGTACTTCGTACTTAGCTTTGCCTGAAGCCATCATAGAGATGTTTAATCTTGAAATGCTTTCTCTCCTTCTAAGCTGAAGACAAATGCTGTCCCCTGTTTATAAACATTGCATAACATGCTGAGGTGGGCAGGTAACCTTTATGCAAACTACACTTTTGAAATATCCATTTGAAATGTCATCACATCAGATATTTTGTAAGGCTAAGAAAGCTATTTCTTGCATAAACATTTTTCAACTAACTCATCTAGCATCTTCAGTGAAATGAATATAGGATAGCTTGTTTTAGCAGTAAGTAGTAAGCTGTATGTATGTATTCCTGTGCTTCAGAATTCCTTTGTGCTAATTCATATGTAATAAACAACGATGGACCCTTTGATTTTCTGTTAACTGTCTTTGATAGTGATTCTTTTAAACTGTATACCTTGAATTTCTGTAATGAATTTAGAAGCCTTATAAAAAAGAAACATGCCAATAAAGATCGGTAGTACGGTGTCATGGCTTGTTTGCCTTCCAGAGCGACAGTCACTGCCCACAGGCAGCCATAATTAACATTGTTTACTGTATTTGCAGTCATCTCTTTAATCATGACTGCTCTCTTTCTACGTTTCCAAGGCTTTCAGGGCCTCACCACACCACTCTCCCCTCTGTGTGCCCTGAACTGGTTTACAGCACACTTTTAGAGGAGGAGGAATCTGGGGTTGAAAGTTAGTGATATTATCTCTAAGCTGCTCTCCACAGATAGCTGAAGTACTCCTTTTACTTCCGTCTTTAGTGCTATATCTAGTCATCCTCATTAATCATTCAAACATGGTTCCACTGCAGCAAAATATCAACCATTTACTGTGCTGATCACGTTGTTGTTCTACAGTGAATGGTCTCCATCTAGAAGGTTCTGCCCATCTCCAAGGTTGGGTTGTGCATCCCTGAATTCTGCTCTCCCATCTCCTGGATTTAGATCTCCATCCCCAGGGTACTGTTCCCCCATCCATAAAGTTCTGCTCTCAATCTCTTGGTTCCACTCTTCATCTTAAGGACTCTGCTCTCCATCTCCACTGTTCTGTTCTCTATTCACATGGGGAGCCATGTGAAGCAGAGTTCCCTGAGACTAGCCCTTCTCTGGAACAGGCTCCCCATCCAAATGAAGTAGAATTCCCTGAGATCACCCATTCTCTGGAACAGGCTCCCCATTCATGTGAGGCAGAGTTCCCTGAGACTACCCCTTCTCTGAAACAGGCTCCCTATCCACGTGAACCAATGTTCTCTGAGACTACCCCTTTTATGAAACAAGCTCCCCATCCATGTGAAGAAGATTTCCCTGAGACTACCCCTTCTCTGGAACAGGCTCCCCATCCATGTGAAGCAGAGTTTCTCCATAACCCAATTCAATTGTAAATTGGACAACTGGGTGAGGAACAGGAAATTAATCCCTGCTTTGGCACCTATGTCTCTAAGGCAGCCTGTTAATGTTTCATCTCCCAAATCATTGCTTACACTTATCAAGGGTATCAGAACTTGTCAGACATTCAGGACACATGGGTAAGCTTAAAAAGGCCTAGTGGTTGTTAGCCCAACACACACCCATTAACTTAAAAGGAGGGGAGGGACTAACAAGAAAACAGCAAACAAAAGACAAATATAGTGAGTGGACAAGCTATAAGGGCTAAAGCCAAAATCTGATTGTCAATAATCTGTGGCTTCTCAAAACAATGTTAATAGGAATATGGCTAATTGTGTAGAATTTTACAGAATGTCCATATATTTGCCTGACATATTTGATCTGCTACTTACTAAATGTGTAGTTTTCTGGCAAATCCTTGTGTATCGAAGTCACAAAATAGTCTTAGATATTTACGTTTCAGACTTATTATTTAGAAAATGCATGCTAATGAAAACCCTTTATATCTTTTAGAAATTGTGTGTTAATGAAAAGCATGTTGTTCTATGAACATTTTAAGTGTATAAGAAAAATATTTAAAATTTGTCCCTGATCATGGGCCTTTGTCCTCCACTTCCATTATTTTTGGCTTTGTCTAGAATATCTGCACTTGAAGGTTTTGAGGTATCTTAGTGGGTCAACCAATAAAACCTGGTCTTATATTTCCTCAGGAACTTCTGAACCTGCATGTGAGTTATACTGGTTCACTGAAGGGCACAGCAGGCTTGATAGGATCATAACAGAAAGATGAAGCTAACTTCTTTGGTTAGTGGAGGAGGTGTGAATTGACTCAGTCTTAACTATAAACCAAAATAAGGTAAGCAAATGCCAATGCATCTCTAACAATTCACATCTAAATTCATGCTGCCCCACCTTTCCAACCACATACTGGATGATGGAAGTGCAACACATGCAAATGAGAATGTTTATTTATTGTTTAAAAGTTAACCTTGCGTATCATTTTGGAAGGATATGTTGTTTATCTCAATAATGTTTAGATTACCCAGTATATTTCCCTACAAAGGTGTGATACCCCAACACTGGCCCAGTAATTAAGAAGGCTCAGGTAAACACTGGGAGGATGACAAGTACACACACACAGTAAAGTGCAATTTCCCTTAAGAGCACACATAGATCACAGTCAGTGGGGATGTTTTTTCCCTCTTTCTCCAGATCCCCAATAAGACTCCCCAGTGACACAGCTATAAGATTGAGTTTTTAGCTGAGTGGCCAAGCCAAAACCTCCAGCACCCTCTCTGTCCAACCAGTGCTTCGTGTCCCTGCCCAAGTAGCTGACACACACACACTTTGAAGTTTAATTTAGATACAAACACACACACTCCTGGGAAAGGCTGGCACAGGTTTACTAGCTATGCCCCCTTCTGCCCAGACTATAAGGTGGCTTCCACTACCACCAATTACTCTTTATCAGCTAGTTAATGTCCTTAACAAAGAGTGTCCAATCCTACTGTGTAATGTTACTATTATCCAAATGGTAGTCTGACCAAGAGCAAGGCTATTTATGAATGGCCTGTACAGTGTCACCAAATAGATATGCAAGTACTCTAAAAGCTTAAATATGCCTCACAAATATCAGCCAGAGAGATAGGTTTAAATATATTTAATAATAAATAATAAGAAAACAAGACAATACTAAATATGTATTTACAGTGACTTCAGAGTTCAAAATCAAAGGAAATATTTAAAACAGCATTGCATGACAGTCTCAAATAAATACAGAAAATACCTGAACTAATCATTACTATATTCCTAACTACAGCAAAAAGAGTTGTTATGCCCTAAAAACTTACTTTCAGCAAGACAAGTGCAGAAGGTGGTGATGAGTTGAAATTCATGCTAGGTCCAAGACAAAATACAGAATGCACAGCATCTCTCTCTCTCTCTCTCTCTGAGAGAGTTTTTAAATTAATATCAAATATTACTACTGGGTTAGCTTGGATGACATAATTTTTGTCACTTGACTTTAGTTCCCAAGCTATACCCATTGTCAGAAAATACAATAATTTTTAGAATTTCTCTGTGAAAAATACATATCTCTCAGATGTTTGTAGATCCTGAAAGTCATAAAACAATAAAACACGTTTGCATCTCAAACCTAATAATCACTTCTCTTCCAAGACAATACAAAAAACTTCTAGTTCTAGACATTGTGTCTGCTACACTGAAACTGGGAGATAACGTATATAGCACAATCGTAAAACTATTTAATTTCAACTTATTTTCATGAAGTTTTGTAAGTTAACCTTTTATGTCCCAGTTTCTACTGTTAAAACATATACAGTTACACAATTACAATAGTTTATATACATTTCTATTCTAAGCCAGCAGGGCATGCTGTGGTTACATTTTAGCTCAATACATAACATACATTTCTGTATACATCTTGTCAATCCTCACAAATGACATAGAATTATTTAAAAAATTCCAGATAGCTGAGCTGGCATTGTAACATTTCTTCCCCCCTGAAAACTCAAGCTAGTTTTTCAAGTGACCTTTGAAAAATGTTTTGGAGGGTTGACTATCTGGTAATACCTCACCCATTCCCTGGGTTGAGAGCCCATCTGCATTTGCATTGCTAACGCCACTGCTGTGCTGCATCATCATATTGTATGCCCGCAACTGGGTCTATATTACAAGCATGAAAGCTGAAATCCCAGAACAAGAATAACATCGACGCATAAACATTGATCTACGAAAAGAGCGAAGGACGGAAACACTGAAAGTCACAATGCCAAACAGATTCCCGGAAGCAACAGCGGCATACAGGTAAGTAAGACCAAAGTGAACAAACACAACATAAAACACTTTTATAAACATGTTTGCAGGGGGGCAAGCTCCCCTGCACCCCCACACCCCCCTACTTATATATACTAACTCCGACACCATTTTACAGTTGGTAAAAGGATATATTTCCTCATCTCCACAATCACCCTGCTGGCCAGGGAAATCCGTTTGGTGTTTTGTCTTTCAGCATTTCCATCCTTCACTCTTTTCATAGATTAACGCTTATGTGTCGATGTTATAGCGTTTGCAGATTTCATCTTTTGTCATTCTGATATAGACCCCTACAACCCTAGGCTCTACCTTAGTAACTTGGAATTTTGCTGGCTGGCTCGATGTAGCCATGTTAAGGGATTATTATCTGTAATTACAGTGAATTTTCTTTGTTACAGATAAGGCTGAAGTTTCTGCAATGCCCAAACTATGGCTAGACAATTCCTTTTCTACAGCTGTATAACATTTCTCCCTGGGTTGGAGCTTATGTCTGAGATATACCACTTGGTGCTCTTTTCCCTCTGAGGAGACCTGGCTAAATATAGCCCCCACCCCATGTTTGAACCATCCACCTGCACAACAAATTTTTTGCTGTAATCTGGACTGGCTAAAACAGGGATTCCTCCCAATGCCCCTTTAAGCTCTGGGAATACCTGCTCACATGCTGAGGCCCATACTAACTTATCTGGCTTGTTTTTCCTTGTGAGGTCTGTGAGGGGAGCAGCTATGGTGCTACAATATGGGGTCAAACTTTCTGTAGTACCCTGCTGTCCCTAAGAATGCCCTCATTTACTTTTTGGCAACAGGTGCAGACCATGCCTGAATTGCTTTCATTTTGGCAGGTTCTGGCCTGATCTTACCAATCCCCACTTTACGTGACAGGTAGGAGACCTCTTCCATACCCACCTGACACATACCAGGCTTAATGGTCAACCCTGCCCTCTGTAGTCCTCCTTGACATGCTGAAGGTGTTCTTGCCAGGAATTGCTCTAGATGGCAATATTATCCAGGTAAGCAAGAGTGAAATCTCCTCCTCCTGCTAGGATATGATCTACCAGCCTCTGGAAAGTCACTCAGGCATGTTTTACCCCAAATGGCATCTTCATGAACTCATACAACCCGAAAGGAGACACAAAGGCTGACCTCTCTCTAGCACTGGGAGTCAAGGGCACCTGCCAGTAACCCTTGGTAAGATCAATAGTGGTAAGATACTTAGCCCACTCAGCTGCTCTAGGGCTTCATCCATCCTATGCATGGGGTAAGCATTTGACTCCATGTGACTATTTAATTTCCTGTAGTCCACACAGAACCTGGTGCTGCCATCCTTCATTGGTACCTGTGAAGGCACAAGGACTGCTGGACTCCTGAATTACTGCTAGTTCCAGCATTTCCTGTATCTCCTCCCTCAAAGTCTGTTTGACCCTCTCAGGCCTCCTATAAGGGACCTGCTTAATAGGCCTTTGGGGTTCTGTATCCACATGATGTTGCACCAGGTGGTTGCACCGTGGTTTTCCAGTGAACATGTCCCCAAACTTATGTAACACTGCTCAGATTTTTTAGACCTAGGTAGGGGATAACTGCTGGAACACTGCTACCCCTTCCACTGAGGTGTCAGGCCGAGACTCACTGAGGAGATCAGTCACCAGATCCCCCACTGACTCCTCCTGCCATCCACTGCAGATATTCAACACAAGGGCATCCATAACATGGTAAGGTTTCATCATGTTAACATGGGTACAGTTTGTGCCCCTACCTCCTGCCTAGCAGTTTTACCATGTAGTTAACATCACTGACCTTCCTTACTGCCTTGTAGGGTCCCTCTGAGGCCTGCAGCTTGTTGTGTCTGACAAGAATGAGAACTATTAATTGCTGCCCTACAGCATACTCTCTGGCTTGAGCATTTCTGTCATACCAGACCTTTTGCTGCTGTAGACTTCTTCCAGTTTCTCCTGGGCCAAGCCCATGAGCTCCCTGAGCCTTTTCCTGAAGTTTAGGACATATGTAACAACAGATTCCTTGTGGGATTCACGCTCACTCTCCCACTCATCTCAAATTAAGACTATAAGTCCCCTCATCCTATGCTCATACAGAAACTCAAAGGGTGAACAATATGTAGATTCCTGGGGAGCCTCTCTGTAAGCAAGTAATAGGTGGGGCAAATATTTGTCCCAGTCCCTCTTAAACTGGTCTGCAATTGCCCGTAGCATGGACTTGAGTGTAGAGTTTAATGTCTCCACAAGACCATTAGTCTGGGGATGATAGGGGTTGGTCTTCATGTGCTTTATCCCACAGTGCTTCTACAGACAAGACAGCTGTTCTGATATGAAATTGGCACCTCTGTCAGTCAACATTTCTTTTGGAAAACCTACCTTACTGTAAATCTCTAAAAAAATATTTGCCACCTTTTTTGCCTCAATATAGGACAGAGCCACTTCCTTAGGGTATCTGGTAACATAATCTGCTACCACTACGATACACTTTTTTCCTGTGGAACTTGAGGTACTCAGAGGCCCCCACAATATCCATAGCTACCCCCTGAAATGACTCCACAATCACAAGCAAAGGCATCAAAGTAGCTTTCATCTTGTCTCCTGCCTTGCCTACCTTTTGGCACTGATCACAGGTCCTGCAGTACTCTGTTACATCTCTGGAAATCCTAGGCCAATAAAAATTTTGCATAATACATCTCTTTGTACATTTCATGCCCATATAACCTGCAAAGGGAATATCATGGGCTATAGCTAGAAGTGCCAGATGGTAGGTGCTGGGCACTACCAACTACTTTATTCTCTCATCCTCTAGCCCTCCCTCAGGGGTCCACTCTCTATATAGTATCCCTTTGTTTCAGTATAGGGATTCCCCCTTCCCTTGAGAATCAGGTGCCTCACTAGCTACCTCCCTTAGTCCTTGTAATATAAGGTCTGAGAGCTGAGCCTGTTTCAACTATCTCTTGGTAGCCCTTCATAGCTCCCCTTCCACAAACAGTCTGGTATCCTCTGATAGTGCTGCCTCACTGTCAGCCTGAGTACTACTACTCACCTCGGCCCTTGCAGTCACTCTGTCCAAGGGAACATCAGTACCCACAAGCAGCTGTAGCTCACCTTCAGCCTCACTGCTACAGAGTAACTCCCTCCCAGAAGTAACCACCTCACCAGTTCTGGCTGCAATTATGCAGTCTGTCTGGGTCTCCCTCAAGCCACTAGATCCATATGCTTGTCTCCAAGCTTGACTGCATTCACACAGGGTACTGCATTATCAAAATCATTCCCTATCAGGACATCTGCAGGGATATTCTCAAACACACCTACTTGTTTGCTTCCTTTTCCACCCTCTCTGTCAAGGTGAAACCTAGTCAAAGGTATTTGGAATGGGGATCCTCCTAAAGCTGTGACTGGAGTAGACTGCTTAAGCAAGTAGGGCTTCTCTTTAACCATTGCAGGCTTCACAATGGTTAAGTCAGAGGTTGTGTCTCTGTTAGTAATGGCCTCTTTCCAATTTACTATGATAGGATATAACCTATTGTGGTAGTTTGGTACCTTTGATGTCTTGAGACAATTTACTGATGGCATTCTGTCATTCACACTTACTGGCTCTCCCACCTTTTATTCCCCACCTTGCCTCCAAAGACATCTATATGTTACATGGCCCCACTGGTTGCATTTAAAACATTTAACCCTTGGTCCTGTATGTGTACCTGGTCTAGTGGCTTCCCCAGCTGCTGGCAGACTCTGTTGGGGCAGTCTAGGCTGCCCACCATGGGTTCCTTTAGATGCATGAGCAGCACTGGGTGTCCCTTTCCTGTGCAGTAATGCCCTGCTTGCTAGGTATAGGTCTCCTTTCTTCCCCATCTCCTCTGCAGTAGAGCATTGTCTATCAGCAAACCAGATTTTCATGTCCTCAGACAAAGTACTAAGGGCTTGTTTCCTCAACAGAAGGTCTGCCGGCCCTTTAAAAGTTGTGACCTGACATCCACTCACCCACCTATGAAAATAAGTGCTTAGTTCAGCAACATATTCACACACACTTTCATCTACCTTGAGTCTGTGCTCACAAATCTTGTTCCTATAAGCTTCAGGTGTTAACTTAAAACACTGTAAAAGACAGCTTTTTTACAATATTATAATTTAAGCAATCAGTATCAGACAATTTAGAAATCGCAGTTACAGCTTTACCGTAGAGTAAGAGAGTCAGGAACCATACCCAGAGCCCTTGGTTAACATTATACTGTTTATATACCCTTTCAAACATATGAATGAAACTATCAAAATTATCCCCCTCCATAAATTGTGGAAGAAATGTACTGACCTTTGTTCTTATGGGGTTCAGTTATTCCCTTCCCCATTACCTCCATGACCCTGGTGAACAGTCAGCATCCCCTTTTCATGTTGCTTCTGCCTCTCTTTCTCCTCAGCCTCCAGATGTCATAGTTTCTTATTTTTTTCAGCCTCCATATGTTTCAGTCTCTCTGCTGCTTCTATTTCCAAAGGTTTGCCCCCCAGTCCATGTCTCTTTAACTCCAGATGGAGTTTTAAGTCTTCTGTTGAAAGGTTGAACTGTCCATTTCCTGAGAGTTGAATATCTCCAAGGCCAGCCTGGTTGTCCTTCTGATTGCTGGTCTGTGATGCAGCTGTGTTCAAGGCTACAATAATTGCTGCTTTAGTTAGGTTGGCATGCAGTAGTCCTTCAGCCTGGCACATTTCAACTAACTTGCTCCTTGTGAGTTTGCCATACTCCTCTGCTGATATGCTTGCCTGCTCTCTCTGATGAACTAAGCTAAAAAAAAAAAAAACAATTGTGATATGAAACTCTGAATGTTCCCTTTGTGGCTGATTGACAGTACAAACACCTTTCTTAGTGACCACTGTTTACAGGCTACAGGAATTCAATATCCACACCACTACAAGCCAATTAATATGTGATGTGGCTAACCCACCACTGCCACCAATTAATATTTGATGCTCCAACACTGGCCCAGTAATTAAGGAGCCGCAATCCTCACCACTGGCAACTGAGGATGTACACACAGGGAGGATGACAAGTACACACATTAAAGTGTGTATTTCCCTTAAGAGCACATGGAGATCACAGTCAGTCTGGGGATGTTTTCTCCCCCTTTCTGCAGATCCCCACTACGACTCTCCACTGACACAGCTATAGGGTTGATATTTCAGCCAGTACTTCGTGTCCCTGCCACAGTAGCTGACACACACACTTTGAGGTTTGATTTAGATACAAACACACAGACACTCCTGAGAAAGGCTGGCATAGGTTTACTAACTATGCCCCCTTCTGCCCAGACTATAAGGTAGTTTCCACTGCCACCAATCACTGTTTATCAGCTACTTAAGTCCCTTAATAAAGGGTGTCCAATCCTACTGTGTAATGTTACTATGCTCTAAATGGTAGTCTGACCAAGAGCAAGTCTATTTAGAAGTTGCCTGTACAGTGTTACCAAACAGATATGAAAGTACTCTAGGAGCTTATGTCTCACAAATATCAGCCACAAAGATAGGTTTAAATATATTTAATAATAAATAATAAAACAAACAAGCCAATAGTAAATATGCATTTACAGTGACTTCAGAGTTCAAAATCACAGGAAATATTAAAAACAACATTGCAGGACAGTCTCAAATAAATACAGAAAATATCTAAACTAATTTTTACTATATTCCTAACTATATCTAAAAGAATTACTATGCCCTAAAAAACTTACTTACAGCAAGGCAAGTGCAGAAGGTGGTAATGAGTAATTGTTTTTGCTAGGTCCAAGACAAAACACAAAATACACTCTCTCTCTCTCTCTTTGAGAGTTCTTAAATTAATATCAAATATTACTGCTGGGTTAGCTTGGTTGACATCACTTTTTGTCACCTGGCTTTAGTTCCCATGCTACCCCATTGTCAAAAAGTACAAGCATTTTTAGCATTTCTGTGTGAAAAATACATATCTCTCAGATGTTTGCAAATCCTGAAAGTCCTGAAACAATAAAAACTTTTGCATCTCAAACCTAATAATTACTTCTCTTCCAAAACAATACAAAATGATTCTAGCTCTAGACATTGTGTCTGCTACACTGAAACTAAGACATGATTTTTACAGCACAACTGTAAAACAATTTGATTTCAACTTATTTCCTTAAAGTTTTGCAAATTAACCTTTATATACCAGTTTCTACTGTTAAAACATATACAGTGACACAATTACAATACTTTATATATACATTTCTATTCTAAGCCAGCAGGGCATGCTGTGGTTACATTTTAGCTCAACACATAACATATACTTCTATATAAATCATATCAATATTCACAGATGACACAGAGTTATTTACAAAATTCCAAATAGCTGGGCTGGCAGTGTAACAAGGGGAATGAATGATTTTGTTACAATCAATAACATTATTATTTCTTTTGCAGGTGATGATCTCACTGTGAGATGTATTCCCCATTTAGCAAATACTGTAAAAGTTCTCAATATTAAGTGAATGCTTGCATGTCAGGTGATGGGCTTACCTCAGGATGCCTTCCTACTTCCTAACTGTTGGTGATCTGATCTCTTTTCTTTTCCCTCTGGTGCAGTGCCTGAAAGATGTGATGCAAGCACTGTGCAGAAAGTTCTTGGTGCAGTACTTGAAGGATATGATGCAAGCATTGTGCAGGAAGTTCTTGGTGCAGTACTTGAATGATGTGATGCAAGCATTGTGCAGGAAGTTCTTGGTGCAGTACTTGGAGGATGTGTTAAAAGCACTGTGCAGGAAGTACTTGGTGCAGTGCCTGAAGAAAGTGATGCAACCACTGTGCAGGAAGTACTGCTCAAATAATTTATAGGTTAATAGGTTAATAGAGGTTACTAGGCTAGTGGCCCTAGGGCCGTTACAAGCCTAGCCATGTAAAAAAAAAAACATGCCGTAGTTTGTACCTCTCAACTGTACAAAATTTTGCAAAATGTTCAGATTTGTGCCTCATATTTTTGGTCTGTTACTCATAAAATTGTGGTTTTCCGACAAATAATTTCTAAATCTTTGAGGACTGAAGTCAGAATATAATGACAGCCATTTGAGTTTCAGACTTTATACCCTCCAAAAAATTCATGCTAATGCAAAACCTATTTTTCTAACAACTAATTAATTTTGTATTTGTGTTATTATTTTTAATAGTTTTTGTCCTGTATGTTTATCTCTGCTTATGTTTCCTGGGGCTCTTTCCCCGTGGGTCTCCATTGAAAATGGGTTGCTTACTATCAATGCAATGTAAATAGTTAATAACCTTTTCTTTTTTACAATTATTTTGTATTGTGATTGTTATTTAACATTTGTATATTGTCACTTTATCTTTACTTATGTTTGCTGAGGCTTTTCCCCTCGAGTCTCCCCTGAAAATGGGTTTGTTTGCAAACTCAGTTGGACTAACCCAGTTAACAAATATGAAATAAATGAATAAACAAACAAATAAATAAATAAACTTCCTAAGTCTGAAGAGCAATATTTAAAAATTGTCCCTATTTTTGGGCCTTTGCCCCCTATTATTTATGGCTCTCTCCAGATTTCTTGCTCTAAGAGGTTGACAGCTATGTTCTAGTTGACCATAGTTTTTATTTATGTATTTAACACTTATTAACTGGGAAAGTCCCACATGTAACAAGCCAATTTTCAGCAGAGACCCGGGGAAAGACACTCCAGATGCATGTCTTTGTAACGTGGGATGAAACCGGAGCACCCGGAAAAAACCCACACAAACACAGGGAGGACATGCAGACTCCACACAGAAAGCACCCCAGCCAACAATCAAAGCAGAGAACCTCTGGCAGTGAGGCGACCGCTGCACTACTGCACCATAGTTAGATGGACATAATATTATGATCAGCGCCAAGTACCCATGTCCATGAGGGCCATAGTTGCCACCCTAGGAATGAATTTGCAGTTAACCATCTAATTGTTAAGGTGGTGCTTAAGTAGGGTCATTGAGGAGCTCTGCTTCACATGAAGTGGGAGCTTATTCCTGAGGAGCAGCAAACTCTGAGAGACATATCTGTATCTTGCACAAGTTCTACTAATGTCACACGCTAGGTTGAGAACCCTGAAGTGATTGACTCTTGCCCCATTTGATTTGCAGATATGCAGCATTTTGTTTAGAGCAGGGTTAGAGACTGCTTTTTAGGCCAGACACACATCACATATCGACAGCCTGTATGATATGAAGTACAGTGGTAGAGCTTTCAGTCTTTCCATTTAGGTCATGTTTTGGAGGCCATGAATTCTCTTGGTTTGAAACCTCTGTGGTATCTTCAGCTGCTGCAGGTGTTTGGTGAGGTACATACAGAAGGCAGCATTATACTCAGTCAATGATCTGATAAGGGCTGAGTACAGCATTTATGACCTCCCTGATCTTGGATGTGATGCTCTTATTTATGAGATGTGCAGTGTAGAACGCTTTTCTTACTATGTGGACATGTGGTGATCAAAGTTTAGATTGCTATCAGTCTGTGTTCCTAAGTCTCTTATCACTGTGTTTGAGCTTAGAGGGGGTGATAACTATGTCATAAATAGCAGAAGCTACTTCTCTGCTAAAGGGGATAATGAGGTATTTTTGTGTGTTTATTTTCACTCCATGGCCCTGGCACCAATCATTTGTCTGTGTCAGTCTCTTCTGTAATTTTTTTGATATAACTCCATTTTAAAGTCATCTGCAAACTTAGTAAGCCACAGGCCATCTACTTTTGACTGGACTTCAGGAAAAAAATCCAAACAGTACACAACCCAGTATAGATCCTTGTGGTACAGGACTGGTAACTGGTCTACTGGTGGAAGTGGAATTCCCAACTTTACCGGTGTGTGTTCTATCTGTGTGTCAAATGCCTTGGCTAAATCAAGATAGGAGGTATGTGCTGCTTTACTCTCATCCAGGGCTTTGGTGACTTTGTCAAAGAAGTTCATCAGGTAGCAAGAGTTTGAAGGTTGCCTATTTTCTGGTTGATAAGGTTCATGATCATTCTTTCCATGACCTTGCAGATAAGACTGGTCAGGTTAATGGGTCTATAGTTCACAGGGTCAGTTGATGGACCCCCTTTGTGCAAGGAGATTGCTGTTGCTGTTCTCCACTCCTCCAGTACAAAACCAGTGGTCAGGCTGTAGTTAAAGAGGCAGCTAAGTGGTTCCAGTAGGTCTTGTTTTGGGTTGTTTAGTATGCAGCCTGGGATGTTATCTGATCACATAGAGGCTGTATTTTTGGCCTTGAAGAGCACTTGAATGACCTGTTCTTTGGAAATTAATACAAGACAGGTATAAGGAATGTTATGGAGTAAGGCTGGTGAGGACAGGGGGCTGAAATCACCCGCAACTCTGTTAGCTAGCAGGTTTGCAATTTCTTCAGGTTCAGTGTAAGTGGTGCCATCCACTATATGTTTGGCACACAGCTGTGAATTCCCTTTGAGGTTTCGGACATAACTAAAGAATGCCTTATGATTATCTTTAGCTAGGGATGCCAGTCTAGTCTTGTAAGTAGCTTTAGACGACTTTACAAGGTTTCTGATTTGCTTGTTTAGGCTATGTAGGATAATCTTCCTTTGCTGAGTATGTTCATTCTTGTTTTTAGGTTCATAGGTGTGTACTAGGCTAATGGCCCTGGGGCCTTTACAAGCCTAGCCATAGGATTACCCAGGCATAGCGCCACCCGACCTTAGTTCCCAGTGCCTCTATCGGGTAGAGCCACTGGAGTTATCCCCAGGTGAATTTTCTGTTTCCCATCCACTCATTAAGATTTCTCTTGAAGAGGGTCAGCGAGGTGCTCTGCTTGACATGTATGGGAAGTCTATTCCATAGCATGGGCAGTCTCTGGGTTATGAACCTGTCCCTCCAGCGTGTTCTGTTAATTGTGGTAATGAGGTTGAGGTCTCTGGAGCATGTGGTGTGGAGGGATTGGGATTTCTTTAGATGTAGCATTTCTAACAGAGCTGGGTCAGACATGGCTTTGTAAGCAGAGATTGCCTCTAAGTAGGTGATATGAAACAGAGAATAGTTGGAATTTTTTGAGTCTGTCCATATAGGACAAGTGTTTAAGGCCTAGGATCCTCTTTGTGAAGTACTTTTGCAGCCTTTCCAGTTGCTGCAGGTGTCTGGTGAGGTACATGCCAAATGGGGCATTGTACTCGATGATTGGTCTAATGATGGAAGAGTAGAGGGAGACAATGACCTCTTTCTTCCTGGATGCCAAGCCCTTATTAATGAGATGTGCCACACAGAAGGACTTTTGGACCACAGTGGCAATGTGGTGATCAAAAGAGGGGTTGCTGTCAACATGTTTCCCAGATCTCTTATAATGCCTTCTGTGTTCAGTGGACTACCATCAATGTGGTAATTTATGGGAACTGGGATTTTCTCAAAGGGGATGATGACACAGTTTTTGGTATTGAGCTTAAGGCCATGGTTCTGACACCAGTTGTTGGTCTCAGTGAGACCCTTCTGTAGGATGTCAACATCACTTGGGGAGTTAATAATAGCTCCCAACTTGCAATCATCTGGAAACTTTGTCAGCCAGAGTCCCTTTGTGTTGGCCTGGACTTCAGAGAAGTAGATACCAAACAGGAGAGGATCCAGGACCGAACCCTGTGGAACTCCACTCATGACTAGTCAGCAGTCTGACTTGGTGTCAACTACTTTCACACTGTGGGTTCTATCTGTGAGCCAGTTGGCAACCCACCTAGTGATATAGGGTTTGATGCCCAGCTTAGTGAGTTTTTCTATGATTCCTGAGTGGGGAATGGTATCAAAGACCTTGGCCAGATCAAGGTAGGCTGTATGAACCACCTTGCCTTCATCCACAGCTCTGGTGACCGACTCAAAGATGTCGACCAAGTTGAGCAGGCATGATTTACCCTTCACAAAACCAAACTGTGTGGGATCCAGAGTTTGGAGATTCCCTATATCCTTGTTTATTAGGTCCATTATGATGCATTATATAGCTTTGCATATCAGGCTCGTCAGGCTAATGGGGCGGTAGTTCCCAGGGTTAGTAGTCAATTCTCCTTTGTGGAGAGGGATGACTGTAGCAGTGTGTCATCCATTAGGGACAAAGCCTGAGGTGAGGCTGTGATTGAACAGGGCACACAGGTGAGGTGCCAGTTCACTCTGTAGTTCATGTAGAACACAGCCAAGGAAATTTTCAGGTCCCATAGAAGCTGTATTCTTGGCCTTGGACAGTGCTGTTTTAACCTGTGCAGCAATAATACCGGGTGCCTGGAAATCTACTGGTATTGTGATTGGTCCTTTGGGGGGAATGAGGGGGACAAAGCTGGCACTGAATCTGTTAGCCAGTATGTTATCAATATTTGTTGGCTCGGTATAGGAGGTACCATTGTGCAGTAGCTCAGAGCAAATCTGGGTATTGCCATGGAGATTCTTTACATAACTATAGAAGGCCTTGTGGTTGACTTTACTATCTGCTACAATTCTGTTTTGATAGCTAGCTTTAGAGGATTTGATGAGGGATATGAACTTTTTGTTGAGGGTGATAAGGGAGTTTTTCCATTCTTGGGACTTCACCTTATTCCTCACCAGTTTCTTCCTTCTGTTGTAGAGTTTGTTTATGGCAGGGGACCACCAAATTGGCTTCCTTTTTTGGAGGAGAGTGTCTTGGTTCTATTGGGTATGGCAAGGTCCATGCCTTTGTGTATGTGTTCATATAGTGCACTGGTGTATGATTCAGTGGTCATACAACTATTGTCCATTTGTATGTGTCCCATGAAGTTAGCCACCTCTGTTTTTAGGAGCCCAAAGTTTTGGAGAAGGTTTTCATGGTGGTTACCTTTGCAGGGTGGACGGGAGGGATGTGGATTTCCAAGGTGAGTAGTTTGTGGTCAGATATAACCAGGGAGTAGCTAACTATTGGTGTAGAACAATGGTTGCCCATGTTAGTAATGACCAGTCAAGGATGTTGCTACCTCTAGGGGTAAGAACAAGCTGGTCCAGGGCATTGGAATTAATGAACTCCAGGAACATTGGGTAGGTGTATTAGTAGATGAGTAGTTTTCCCATTTAATGGAGGGGTAGTTGAAGTTGCCTAGTAAGGGAGTGTTAGGTTGGCCCCTAACATTCTCCAGGGTATTTAGGAATGTGGAGTGTGAGTCTTGGGACATGGTTGGGGACCTATAGCAGGCTATGACCTGAATCACTGTCTTACCCAGTGTTAGCTGCACCTGAAGTATCTCTGATGTGTTATGTTGCGCTACCAGTCTGGAGGTGTGTTCATCCTTTATGAATATGGAAACACCACCACCTTTAGAGCTTTGGTCCAAGTTCTAGGGCCAAAAGGTGTGGCATGAGCTATAGCCTGGTAGTGCAGGGGTGCTTTCTGATGCCTTATACCAGGTCTCTCTTACAGCACAAATGTCAATGTTCTCCATTTTAAGGAGTGCTTCAAGCGAGTGAATTTTGAGATTTCAACTTCAAGAGTTGAGCAGCATGACCCTGAGATTGCATTTGTTTGTAGCTGTTATTGTGGTAATTTGGTCTTTGGAACACCACCTAACAAAGGCACTATAGAGGTGGCAAGAGCCTTAGCCAGTATCTGGAAGCCCAGGGGTGACAGAGGCAGGCCATCTCTGGCAAAGCATCAAGGTCTGTCAATCATGTCATCCCAGGCAGACAGATACTGGATTCCCTTAGAATGACACCAGAAACTTAGTCAATTGTTGAAATCAATAATTTTCTGCTTGTACTGTGGTATAATTCTGGGTGGTGATAGGATGCTGCCCAGGGCTAGGGTCATACCCGCCTGGGCTACATAATCTGAGAGCTCCTCCATATCTCTTTTCATGTAGTCCAGGGAGGTATGCCTCAGATCATTAACACCCACATGTACAATGACAGAGTCATATTTGTACCTGTTGTTGAGGGTCCTGAGTGCATGTGTTATGTGATAGATCCTGACATCCAACAGGCAGCTGACTGCTACTTTCTCCTTATTCAAACTACTGAGTGGGACATCAGGATATCAGTTGTTTTCTTTTGTTATATAGCTTATCTATACTTGAAGTCCACAAGGATTGCTTGTTTTTACAAGACCTGGTTATAGTCCTGTCAGGTACAGCTGAGTCAATACATTTGTTTAAGTGGCTATAGAGGGTGTCTATGTACTTCTCTGCATAGGAGTTGTTACCTGTGCAAGCAGGGGCTTTGAAACCATTTATACTATTGCATAGGAGGTGATAGTTTGCTTTGGAAAAAAATGTTTTTTTTTTTTTTGCTCCCATCAGGTCTGATCTTTACTTCAAACAAGACAGATCTGTGGTCTGACATAACAAGGTGGAGGTCAGCAAACTGAGGGTAGTGCAGTAACCCGCCATGTTGGTGAGTACTAGGTCTAGGACATTAGAGCCCCTGTTGGGGGTGCTAACTGTTCCAGTGCATTTCAGCTAACAAAGTCCAAGAACCTCAATGTGATTATATTTGTGCTCAAGTAAGTCACCCAGTCAATGGATGGGTAGTTGAAGTCTCCCTTGACCAAGGTGTTTGGCTGTATATTGAGCATTTCAAGTAAGTCCAGGTAGGTGGTGTGTTTCTCCTGGTTCATGGTGGAGGGTCTTCAACTAGCTATGATGTGGTAGGGTATTTTATCTATATTCATTTGGACCTAGAGTACCTCAAGGTAGCTGTACTATTTCACCAGTCACGAGGTGTATTTGGATTCAATGAAAATGGATTCACCTCCAACTTTGGTTCTTTCACCCTCATTTTGGGGTCTGACCATGTGAAAGGCATTGTAGCCCTGCATGGTCAGGCTAATCTTTGCAGCCTTGAACCAAGTCTCAGTGACTGCAGATGTCACCATCTTCTAAGGTAAGGAATGCTTCCAGGCAGTGCAATTTACTGTTGAGGCTTCTAGCATTAAGTAGCACAACCTTGAATTAGTCTCTAGAGCATTTTTTTTGCCAGACATTTTGCTGTTTTGACATAGCCTAAAAAGGGATCTATGGGGATGCAAGCTTCTTTTCCAGTATCCTAAAGTCTTGAGGAGACAGGTGAAAGCTATCTCTGGTGAAGCTTTGAGGTCTGTCAGCCATGTCTTCCCAGGCTGAAAGATACTGGATCCCATTGGAGTGACACCAGAAGGAAAGCCAATTGTTACATCAATCATTTTTTGTTTGCACTGTGGCATCATCTTAAGTGAAGGTAGAATGCTGCTTAGGGCTAGGGAAATACCTGCCTGGCACGCATAATCTGTGAGCTCTTTCATGTACCTCTTCATATAGTCCAGAGCGATAACTCTCATGTCCTTTGCTCCAACATGTTCTATGACAGAGTTGTAATGGTAATTGCTGCTAAGGGGCATGAGTGCATGTGTGACTTGGTGGATCCTGGCACCTGACAGGCAGCTGACTGTGACCTTCTCCTTGTCTAGCCTGGTGAGAGAGATGTCTGTGTGTGTCTCACTATTGAGTCTCCTATGACTAGGCCATTTGGCTTTGAAGTATTTTTCCTTAGGGGCTTGATTGTTGAGACACTATTATACATGTTGTTATGTGTACTTGTGGATTTGGTTTGTGTACCACTATGTGAGGGTTGTTTGCACTTGGGAGGTCTCATGTCTTTTGTTAGGCTCTTGGAGAGTACCTCCTCATTTGTGGGTTTATGAGTCATGACTTTATGTTGTGTAAGAGGACAGGTGTGTGAGCTGACAACCTCTTTGATGTCTTATTTATTGTTTCGTGAGAGGATTGATTCATGTTTCGTGGTACCGTGGCATCTCTCATATATAGTATTTGTCTGCTTTAGGAGCAGTTGATTGTCAGCATACATGAGGTAATTGCTACATTGCATCAGGATACCTGTGTCAATCAGGCTGGCTGAAAAAATGTTTAGAAACTGACTGTCCATAGTAGTGGGTAATTCCTGTTTTGTGAAGGGCAAAATAACAGCTAGTTCTCTGGGATTAGCAATGAGACTTAAATAGGATTACCGAGGAAAGTGGTATGACGCTTGTCAGTGCTTATCTGAGCTGCTTACAGTGTAGCAGTGTGCAACCGAGTTGCCCAAAGAGCAGCAGGGAAGCCTGAGAGGGATTCAATGAGTGGTCTTTTATGGATAAACCGTGATTAAGGTGTTTGCATCTATACTGCTGATCACCGTTGCACAGTGCACAGCTCCGCCAAACTCTGAACAGCTCTGCCAAACTGACCACAAACCTGCGTGCTTAAATACAAGTGAATTTAAACAGTTCTAACACAATCTACCAACAGGAAAACTCCTCACAGAACCTTTATTCCAACAATCTCTAACTCAGACTGGTCCTAAGCTACACACCTCTGCCACAAGGGTGCAGGGAGGCCTTCTTAATGTACAATGGTTTTAGTGCTTAAGTGATGCCAAACAGTCTATATTCAGCAAGTCTGAATGTAGGCTATGCTATTTAAGACAGAAGAAGTAAATATACAAAGTGCAGAATGAAACAGTCAGGAGCAATCAGGACTTATGTTCATATTGAAAGGCATTAAAAATAAGTAAGCCAAACAGGGAATCAAGTGTAATATGAAGCTGCATTCAGTAGGGGCAATCAAGGCAGTCACCTTGCTGTGTAGGAGGAGCAGCTCTACTTTCCTCTGGTCAGGAACTTAATATTACTCTGATCTTTAGTAGCCACCAGAACAATCAGTATGAGCAGTCTGTGCACAAGTGCTTCAGCCTAGCATCCAAAGGTCATAGCCTATCCCTGATGATGTCTCTGGGAAGTTTTTTGTTGTTGGAATGGTTCACCAATATGGAGGATTAAACAAGAAGAGGTCAGAGTTAAGGACAAAACAACCTAGCATCCAAAGGTCATAGCCTATCCCTGGTGATGTCTCTGGGAAGTTTTTTGTTGTTGGGATGGTTCACCAATATGGAGGATTAAAAAAGAAGAGGTCAGAGTTAAGGACAGGGCAACCTAGCATCCAAAGGTCATAGCCTATCCCTGGTGATGTCTCTGGGACATTTTGGTTGTTGGAATGGTTCACCAATATGGAGGATTAAACAAGAAAAGGTCAGAGTTAAGGACAGGACAACCTAGCATCCAAAGGTCATAGCCTATCCCTGGTGATGTCTCTGGGACATTTTGGTTGTTGAGATGGTTCAGCAATATGGAGATTTAAAGAAAAAGAGTTAAGAGTAAAGGACAGGGCAAAGTAAAATATTTTTTTCATGGAATTTCGGTGGCAATGCCCCCTTAAATAAGAAGGAAGAGGATTGTACACAGAATCCAAAGGGAACCAGGGCAAACTATATACAAGCAAAAAATGAAAGTTACAGTAAAGGAAGCAAGAAAATTTTGATCTAAACAGATCAATAGGATTTTTACTGATTGCAAACTGAAGGGAGGGGAGAGTGATAGCATTTTTACTGATCACAAACACGAGGGGTGATGGTGATGTCTCATACCTCAATACAGATAATCAAACAATAACAGAAAAGTGGGTTAGGCTGTTGGGTAATACAAAGCAGGAAGGTAAATGGGAAGCCATGGACTGCAGGTAATGTAGATGCCCTTAACTCAGATAGCTCAAAGTTCTTTGTAGGCTTCCTGAAAGCATGGAAGATGATGCCATGCCTGCCTGAGCATTTGGTTTTAGCTGGAGACTAGCATCTGGTGCTGGAGAAAGGATTAGATGGACAATATAGTAAAAGAGAATAACATCTGAAAGGGCAAAAGGTAATCATGAGCTGGTCAACAAGGAATGGATGCACAGACAGCTGTAGAACAAGATATGGAAATAACACTAGGGGTAACCTTTTTGACAAATATATCCAAGCAGGGGAGTAGGAAAGACCTTATATTAATTCCAGAAAATATGGAGAAACTACTAACACAGGCAGTTATACATGAAATACCCTTATCCACCCATACCCCAGTAGTAGGGGATTTGGTTATTCAGCAGGATAGGAAGATTAAGAGGCAAATATGGGTTCTTTACAAATGGTTTAGTGACAGTTAATGAGATGACTGTCCAAGAAAAGAGTGACCATAAATCTGACAATGTTTTATTGTGTTATTTAATGGCTTATTTACTTTTGTTGTCCAGGTGACCAAGAAACGAGTGATGGCATAAATCTGAGAATGTTTTATTGTGTTATTTAATGGCTTATTTACTTTTGTTGTCCAGGTGACCAAGAAACGAGTGATGGCATAAATCTGAGAATGTTTTATTGTGTTATTTAATGTCTTATTTACTTTTGTTGTCCAGGTGACCAAGAAACGAGTGATGGCATAAATCTGAGAATGTTTTATTGTGTTATTTAATGGCTTATTTACTTTTGTTGTCCAGGTGACCAAGAAACGAGTGATGGCATAAATCTGAGAATGTTTTATTGTGTTATTTAATGTCTTATTCAACTTTGTTATCTAGGTGACCAAGAAACGAGTGATGGCATAAATCTGAGAATGTTTTATTGTGTTATTTAATGTCTTATTCAACTTTGTTATCTAGGTGACCAAGAAACGAGTGATGGCATAAATCTGAGAATGTTTTATTGTGTTATTTAATGTCTTATTCACCTTTGTTATCTAGGTGACCAAGAAACGAGTGATGGCATAAATCTGAGAATGTTTTATTGTGTTATTTAATGTCTTATTCACCTTTGTTATCTAGGTGACCAAGAAATGAGTGATGGCATAAATCTGACAAAGTTTTATTGTGTTATTTAATGTCTTATTCAACTTTGTTGTCCAGGCTAGTCATACTAGGCCAGTGACCTCTTTTTATGGAACTACCAAGGTGGAATTTATACTCAATAGGAGAAATTTGGCCAAGACACTGTGCAAACTCCCCTAGTCTTTTTAGTAAGTGCCAGGAGATTTTTTCATCCATATGAAAAGACTTAATTTGAATTTTTTAAAAGTCCAAACATTGAAATGTATGTATAGTATTGTTTAAGTATTGTATTTTCTCTTTTTACCTGCTTGGAACTTATCTCCCTGGGCCTCTACTGAAAATGGACATGTATCCAGCTAGACTAGCCCAGTCAACAAATGTAAAATAAATAAATAATAAATAAATATGAACTACCAGCAGCTGAAGCTGAAAATAACTTAGTTTAATGTCTTATCCAAAGGATGGCACACTTAGGAACAATGGCCTCTAAGGTTGTGCCACATTGGCAGTAACAGAGCATAAATTTAATTACCTATGGTGGGAATAAAACCCAAAATCTTCTGATCCTCAAAACAGAGTACACCACTTTTATAGCCACTGCCACTGCATATGCCATTGCATAACATATATAACACTGAACATACCCATGGGAATGGTGTAAAATGGTGAAATAATGGGAACCCATGGAAAGGACGAGAAGAGCAAGACAACCAAAGTCACAGCATAAATAATAAAAGCTGAGCCACTCAGATGGATGCAAAAGAATAGTTTGAATACAGCAGACTACAATAGGTTGGAGATGTTTAAAGAGATGAGACTGAAAGCTGATAAGAATTATTTCAAAGTGACTCAAGCAGAATATCTGCACACCATACCTTTCAATTGTACAGATTTTTGCAGAATGTCCAGTTTGTGGTCTCATATTTTTGGTCTGTTTTTCATAAAATTGTGGTTTTCTGGAAAATTAGTGGTGAATCATTAAAGACAGAAGTTAGAAAATAATGATAGCTATTTGAGTTTCAGACTTCATACCTTCAGAAAATTCATGCTAATGCAAAAACTGTTATTCTATCAACTTTCTAAGTTTGTAAGAGCAATATTTAAAAATTATCCATATTTTTGGGCCTTTGTTCCACTTTTATTTATGGCTTTCTTCAGATTTATTGCTCTAAGAGGTTGAGAGGTATGCTGCCCACTTGTACCACCTTACTAATATCTACCCCTAACTCTGACCTTACATTAGAAAAACCTTTTCTGTAATCTACCACTACACAAGTCACTTATACACACACTATATACAGGAGTGTATACACAACACTAAATCTAATAACATGCACACACGCATGCATGCCGACACACACACACACACACACACACACACACACACACACACACACACACACACACACACACACACACACACATACATATACACCTTCCCACCCTCGATGTTGAAACCTTTGTATATCTAAAAGTTGCAGCATTAAAACCCAAGCTCACACGTACATTACACCCCCCAAACACATAGGTTCATAGGTGTGTACTAGGCTAATGGGCATAAAGCCTTTAAAAGCCTAACCCAGAGAAGTGCCCTGGCATTGTGTCGCCTGACAGTAGTACCCAGTGCCTCTATCATTTAGAGCCACTGGAGTGATCCCTGGGATGAACTTTCTATTTCCCATCCACTCATCAAGATTTCTCTTGAAGAGGGCCAGTAAGGTGCTCTGCTTGACATGTATGGGAAGTCTATTCCAGAACATGGGTAGTCTCTGGGTTATGACCTGTCCCTCCAGCATGTTCTGTTGATTATGGTAATGAGGCTGAGGTCTCTGGACCATGTGGTGTGGAGGGATTGGGATTTCTTTAGATGTAGCATTTCTAACAGAGCTAGGTCAGACATGGCTTTGTAAGTCAAGCAGAGACTGCCTCGTAGTAGACAATATGAGACAGAGAATAGCTTGTGTTTTTTGAGTCTGGGGGTGGGAAGTTGGCATAATGGTTGTGGCATTTACCTTACAGACACAAGGTACAGGGTTCGATTCTCACATGGGGTAACTGGCTAGGCTTAAAATGGCCTACAAGGGCAGTTGGATTAGTACTAATCTGTGAACCTATGAACTTATGTAGGATGTGTGCTTAAGGTGTAGCTCAGTGCTAGAAGTCTAAATCTGAAAATGCACTCGCTCAAAGAACTCCTTAAAATGGAGAGCATCGACATTTGTACTGTAACAGAGACATGGTTCAAGGCAGTAGAAAGCAGCCTTGCACTACTAGGCTATAACTCATTCCACACCTTTCAGCCCCAGAACTTGGACCATAGCTCCAAAGGCGGTGGTGTTTCTATATTCATAAAGGATGAGCACACCTCCAGACTCATAGCTCAACATAATGCATCAGAGATACTTCAGGTGCAGCTAACATTGGGTAAGACAGCTATTCAGGTCGTAGCCTGCTATAGGTCCCCAACCATGTCCCAAAACTCACACTCCATGTTCCTAAGTACCCTGGAGAATATTGGGGTCCAACCTAACACTCTCATACTGGGTGAATTCAACTACCCCTCCATTAATTGGAAAACCTACTCATGTAACAATGCACTTGCCCAATGTTTCCTGGAATTCATTAATTCCAATACCCTGGACTAGCTTGTTCGTACCCCCACTAGAGGTAGCAATATCCTTGACCTGGTCATTACTAACATGGGGGACCATTGCTCTCCACCAATAGTCAACTCCTCCCTGCTTAGATCTGACCACAAACTAATCACCTTGGAAATCCACCCCCTCCCCGCAAAGGTAACCACCATGAAAAACTTCTCTAAAGCTAACTTTGCGCTCCTAAAAACAGAGGTGGCTACCTTCACGAGACCCATGCAAATGGGTAATAGTTGCATGACCACCAAATCATATACAAATGCAATGTACAAACACATACACAAGTGCATGCATCTCATCATACCCAATAGAACCAAGATGCTCTCCTAAAAAAAAAAGGAAGCTAATCTGGTGGTCCCCTGACAGAAACGAACTCTACAGCATAAGGAGGAAACTGATGCTGGAATAAGGTGAAGTCCCAAGACTGGAAAAACTCCCTTATCAGCCTCAACAAAATGTTAAGATCCCTCATCAAATTCTCTAAATCTAGCTATGAAAATAGAATTGCAGCAGATAGTAAAGACAACCACAAGGCCTTCTATAATTATGTAAAGAATCCCCATAGCAATACCCAGATTTGCTCTGAGCTACTGCACAATGGTACCTCCTATACTGAGTCAACAGATATTGCCAATATACTGGCCGACAGATTCAGTGCCAACTTTACCCCCCCCCTCCAAAGGACCAATCACAATGCCATTAGATTGCCAGGCACCTAGTATTACTGCTGCACAGGTTAAAACAGCACTTTCCAAGGCTAGGAATACAGCTTCTATGGGACCTGACAATATCCCTGGCTGTGTTCTACATAAACTACAGAGTGAACTGGCACCTCACCTGTGTGCCCTGTTCAACTACAGCCTCACCTCAGGTGTTGTCCCTACCAAAGTGTGTGATTGTGTGTGTGTGTGTGTATGTGTGTGTGTGTGTGTGTGTGTGTGTGTGTGTGTGTGTGTGTGTGTGTGTGTGTGTGTGTGTGTGTGTGTGTGTGTGTGTGTATGTGTGTGTGTGTGTGTGTGTGTGTGTGTGTGTGTGTGTGTGTGTGTGTGTGTGTGTGTGCACGTCTCTCTGCAAAACAACTGAGTATACCTCAGTCAGTACCTAAGTGCAATATTGCTGCACGTTTTGGCCTTGTAAGTCAATGCCAACCTCCAAACTGACCTCTTCTACAAGCCCTGTTCAGGTCAAGTACCTTAAGACTACCAACTGCTATACTATTATTGGTCTTAAGTCATGATGAATATAAGTACTGTAATCCATAGTGTGTATGACTAGATTGACAGGAGTTCTAAGCTCACTCCAGCCCACTCTATGTGTATGTCCCTACAATATAAGTGTGATTATATTACTGACTTAAAAAGAAGTAGGGATTTTTAATATTTTTGTTGTAGCATGTGATGTGGGCCTCAAATGCCTGAATACAACAAGGTCTGGTTATGTCATCAAGCATAAGATGTCCTAAAGAGGTATTAATAGCAGACTTCCGCTGTGGTATGTGCATTACTGACTGTGTTGTGTAGTGTGTACCATTAGATAGGTAGGTTTTCTAATCTACTTGCAGCCAACTTGGGGTGTGTGTGTTTGCTTTGCAGTCTGCTTTAAACATTAATCAGACGTGGTACTATCCCCAATGTAGCCAGGTTTGTGTGTGTGGATGTTAGAGCATATTACATCAGCATATGCAGTAATACGATCATTGAACTGTAGTAGCCTAATGGGCCTACAGCCCTTATGATCCTAGCCAAGATCTTACCCTTACTTACATTATCAGCAGATATTGTCCATGTCCACTAGGAACACAGGCAGATGCTTTTTGGTAAAATGACAGTCACCAAGCCAATCATACAAACGGCAGCTGATGAGGGCCAGTGAGGTGCTCTGTTTGCCATTAGGCAGGATTCTCTTTCAAAGGTGTACTAAACTCTGCTGCACAGATCTCTTCCACCAGCATGTATTACTAATGTCACATACAAGGTTAATGTTCTTCCAGTGAGTAATCCTTGTAGCATTTTCACCTACAGATATGCAGCATTTCCAGGCAAGCAGGGTCAGAGACTGTCAGTATGCAAGGTAGAGATCACCTCTGTGTACTGTGTATGCTACAGGCTACAATGATAATGATGTCAAATGACACCCATTGGACAGATACTGAAAATGTGAAGTTCCCTTGTGAGTGACCATTGTGTTGTGTGCAGTTGCCAGTAGTGTTTGAAAAGATACATGACACAATGGCCATTGCACTGTAATATTGGCATGCTGAGGGAAGAGTACATGGACGTTATGACTATGTCACTGTCAGGTGGCAGTTCCCTGAGTTATGACATATGATTCTTGTCTTACCACTGGGGAGACATGATAATGTAAGGTACAATCAGTGTAAATCTGTGTGGCCCATTGTGTCACCCTGAGTTTGCACATCAGGTGTTGCTTCTGATGTGCTTCTTACCAGGAACATAGATGTTACTGATGTAAATTACACTGCATACATGTTTGCATAAAGTTTACAGCCATGACTATGTCAGCAAGCCTTTGTTCATTAATACCCTCTTGTAGGTGCATATTCTATAACTGCTGACAGTTTGCAGGCATCAACCAATGTTGTCAGCCACAGATATTCACTTTTCACTTGTACCTTAGTTAAATGCATTCCAAGCAATAGAGGACCAAGGACTGGGCCCTGTTGAGCACTGGTGGTTACAGATCAGCTATTGGAGGCAGGTTACCCTATTTTACGAATGTGTTCCATCCATGAGACACTTACTGACCCCTATAATGAGATTGCTGTGGATGGCTTAATGGGTGAGATTGCAATGATGCCTAAGTGGGGGATTGAATCACATGGCTTGGCTAATTCCAGGGGGTTGTATGCCCTGTTATCCCCTCATCCAGGTCCTTGGTGACTGGCTCAGACATGTACATGAGTTTTAACAGCCATGATCTTCCTTTCAGATAGCCAAATTGTGTATGGTCATCTGGTTGTAGATTTCAGATATGTTTGCTGTTCAGCTCCATGATGACTTGGCCCATGGGCTTACAGAAATGGCTACTCAGGGAAATAGGTTTATAGTTCTGTGGGTCAGTGGATGCACCACCTCTGTGCCAGGTGGACAACAGGTGCCGTTGTCTAGTCAGCTGGGTAGGCAGACAGTGGATACAGTATGTTTGCAAGGTGTTCCAATGGTGTTATTCATCTTTGTTGAATCCCATGTAGCATGCAGCCTGGGATGTTAGCATGTCCAATATATGCTGTGTATCCTCCCAAGACTGGCCAATTACAACCTGCTCTGTAGATGTAGAAGGTATGGGGCAGGTTGTATGGATGTTATGTGGAACATGTGGTGGGGACAGGGGAGTGAAGTTGACTCAGAACCTGTGAGACACTTGGTTTGCTATGAGTACAGAGTCATTATATGCAGTATCATTATGTATGAGTGCACTGACAATCTGGAACTTCCCTCTGAGGTTACATATGTAACCAAACTGTGCATTTTGGTTGTCCTTTGTGGGTGAGGCTAATGTTGCCACATACTGTTTCTGCACGACATCACAACAACACTGCGTACTTTTAGTTGAGATTGTGTGCCTCCATTTTAGGGGGGCTCCCTCACTCCAACTGTCACACAGCAATGTCCACCTTTTATTGTCCAGCCTGCTAATGCCAGTTGTCCACAATGCAGTCTTGCTGTGCCATGAGGAGCTTGTTTACCACCTGTCAGCTACAGCTTAGTCTATGCAGTTGTACTGGTGCATGCATACAGCATGGGTGTAGAGGACTGCATACTTGCCTGTTCCATCTAAAGGAGAAGGTGCAGCCAAAGTATATAAACCATCTTATAGGAGGTAATCAATTGTTTTGTTGAAGTATAGTACTGTATTTTCTGCAAGGGGTGGGATTAGTGGTGATACCTAGTTTTAATGAGACTGATCTGTGGTCAAATCTCACCAGGGTGGACCTCACAGTCAAGGGGCTGCAGTGGTCACTCATATTGGTAAACACATGATGCACTACCTTGGCTCCCCTTCTGCGGATGTCATGCTACTGGTCCAGGGCATTCTAGTTAAGGACGTGGAGTAATGTTTGGTCAAGTGAGCTTCAGCACAACTGACCAGCAAAGCAGGTCATTACTTAATGTCACCCCAAACCATGGTGTATGGACATATCTTGATAGACACAAGTAAAATAAGCACAGCAGGTGTCTGGATTCATGGAGCTGCTCCTCTAGCTGACAATGGGTTGATTAGCTGCCCTTACAACAGTGAATAAAACCTTCAGTATCTCTAGAAAATCACACTGTTTCACCAAATCTGGATGTGTATCTACCCTTAATGAATATATCAACACCACCTGCATTACCTTCAGTTTCAGGTCTGAACATGTGGAAGGACGTGTAGCCTGGTATGGCTGTGGTGCTTTCCATAGCCTTGACCCAGGTGTCTGTGACTACACAAATGTCTGCCTATCCCAAGGTGGGGACACCTGCCACAGTTTGGGGTTTACTGTTGTCATTCCTAGCATGTAGCAGCATAACTGTGATGTAGCATGAAGATGGTCTTCTCACTGAGAAGTTTTCCACCAGACAGTGCCTCTATGAAGCACTGTCTGGTTGTCAGCAGCCTTGGCCAGTACTCAACATCCCACGGCTGTGAGATCTAGACCACCTCTGGCAGAGCATTGAGGAATGTTGAGCACGTCATGCTAGGTGAACATGTAAGACCTCCCCTTACAATGACACCACACACTAAGGCAACTACTGCCACCCATCATTTTCTGTGTGTATTGAGCCATCATCCTAGGTGAGGGTCAAATGCAGTTGAAAGCTGTTGGCATAGCAGCAAGAGACACAGAGTGTCTTTGTTCAGTCATGTGTCTGCATACAGTATGGTGATGTATGTCCCGAGTCGCACACACCTACAGGAGCTATGACATCCTCATTATGTTACCTGACATTCATTGACTTGCGTCAATGTGTGGCGTGGCATATTGGGTCAACTCACAGACAGCCAACTGTGACCCTTCCCATATGTACCCTGGTGACACAGACATTAATGTGTGTCATGATGTAATCACCTATGAATAATAGGTTTGAGTTTGTGTTTTACTTCATGTGTTTGACCAGTGAGACAGTGGTGCATGAACCATTATGTGTACTGTGGTCTCTAGAGGTATGATTACGTGTATTGAGCTTGCATATGATTTTCTGAGGTGTATGTTGTTTGGGAATGTGTTTGGCCAGAAGATGCATACATGCCGGTGTCTGTGCAGTGGGTGTGGGTGAAGCAGGAGGTGAGCTGTGCATGTTGTCAAAATGGTCATTGCCATATGTACCGACTGGTGTGTGACACACCAAGGAGCCAGGATTTGTAATACAGTGACATTTCTCACAGATTGTGTTTCTGTGGCATAAAATAGAGGAGTGGGGATACTTTCCACATCTCATCAGCAGTTATTGATAATGTCATTAGCAGTACAATCATGTTTGTGTGTTATCATGACAGATGGTGAAATGTAACATGTTGTCACATTTATGTAGGTACCCTAAGCTAACACACAGCACCTGACTGTGTACAATAACATGGTTGTATGATGACAGTGCTTTGCCAGGCGTCTGGCCCTTGGATTACCCATAATCCTGTTGGCAGGCTCATTTTATTTATTTATTTTTATTTATTACATTTGTTTACTGGGAAAGTCCAACTGGGCTAGCAGCCAGTTTTCATCAGAGGCCCAGGAGGAAAAGGACCAAGAAAAATAAAAAATGACAACTATATGAACTACAAAATCAGGAAATAGCAATATACAGAATAATATATATATATATATATATATATATATATATATATATATATATATATATATATATATATATTTATAATATAAGGAATTAATATTATTAACAGAATTAACAAAACTAATGCAATTACAATGTATACAGAGATTAACAACACAAAACATTTTTGGCAGATACATGCTATATGCCTTGGCAGTGTAAAAAGTGGAAAGAAAAGTGGGGAAGGAAAGAAGAGATTTATTAAAAAGGGACAATTAGTAATGTGAAGAAGGTAGGGAAACAGTTAAGAGGAGATCTGATAGGAGGACTTAGTGAAGGCAAATTGAAGAGAGTGAAGACATAAAGTTCATAGGTTCATAGGTTCATAGGTTGGTACTAGGCTGTCAGCCCTAGGGCCTATACAAGCCTAGCCATAACAATTCCCTGGATATTTCTTCCCACAATATTTACTTCTCTGGACCCCTGTCTAGCAGGGTGACTGACATGATCCCCGGGGTGAATTTCCTATCTCCCATCCAATCATCTGCTTGACATGTATGGGCAGTCTATTCCAGAGTATGGGGAGCCTCTGGGTCAGGAACCTATCCCTCCAGCATGTTTTCTTCATTGTGATGACAAGGTTTAGATCCTTGGAGCATGTGGCTCTGAGGGATTGGGATTTCTTTAAGTGAAAGTATGTCCAACAGCTCAGGGTTTGACATGGCCTTGTATGTTAAGCAGAGATCACCTCTGAGTAGACGATATGCCACAGAGTATAGCTGGAGTTTTTTTTAGATGGTCAGCATATGGCATCTGCTTTTGGCCTGTTATTCTTTTAGTGAAGTATTTCTGTGGCCTTTCCAGCTGTTGCAGATGCCTTGTGAGGTACATACCAAATGGGGCATTATACTCTATAATATGTCTAATGAGGGATGAGTACAGTGGGACAATGACCTCTTTTTTTCTGGATGAAAAGCCCTTAGTCATGAGGTGTGCCACATAGAAGGATTTCCTGACTGTTGTCACGATGTGGTTATCGAAAGTGAGACCACTGTCCACCTGTGTCCCTAAGTCTCTCATCACACTTTCGATGTTTAGTGTACTGCCACCAATGTGGTAATTCATGGGTACATGTTTTTTTTTTCCAAAGGGGATAACTATACATTTCTTGGCATTAAGCTTGAGCCCATGGCTCTGGCACCAGGCATTTATTTCTGTAAGGCCATTTTGTAGAATATCCACATCATTTGGGGATTCAATAATGGCTCCCAGTTTGCAGTCATCTGCTAACTTTGTTAGCCAGAGTCCCTTAGTGTTGGCCTGTACTTCATAGAAGTAGATGCCAAACAAGAGTGGTCCAAGGACTGAACCCTGAGGTACTCCACTTGTCACTTGTCTGGAGCTGGATTTGGAGTCGGCTACTTTTACAGTATGGGTTCTGTCAGTAAGCCAGATGGCAACCCATCGAGTGACATAGAGATTTATTCCCAGCTTAGTAAGTTTATCTATGATTCCAGAGTGGGGGATGGTGTCAAAGGCCTTGGTATGGTCCAGATAGGCTGTGTGGACTGCATTACCCTCATCCACAGCTCTGGAAACTGATTTGAAAAAGTCAATCAGATTCAGGAGGCAAGATCGACCCTTCACAAACCCAAACTGGGTGGGGTCAAGTGTTTGAAGTTTGCCAATGTTTTTGTTTAGAAGTTCCATGATAATGCGTTCCATGCCCTTGCAGATCAGGCTTGTCAGACTGATGGGACTTTAGTTCCCAGGATCCAAGGTGGATCCCCCATTGTGGAGTAGGATAACTGTAGCTGTGCGCCACTCAGTGGGCACGAAGCCTGAGGTGAGGCTATGATTAAACATGACACTTAGGTGAGGTGCCAGTTAATTTTGTAGTTCAGTAGTACACAGCCTGGGATGTCATCTGGTCCCATGGATGCTGTATTCTTAGCTTTGGAGAGTGCAGTTTCTACCTGTGTGGCCGTGATTACTGGAATTTGGAAATCTATTGGTATTGAGATGAGCCCTTTAGGGGGTGAGAGGGGGGTGAAGTTGATACTAAATCGATCTGCCAGGATATTGGCAATATCCTTGGGATCAGTATATTTACTGCCATTCTGTTGTAGCTCAGAGCAGATCTGAGCATTGCTGTTTAGATTCTTGACATAACTATAGAATGCCTTGTGGTTGTCTTTGGAATATTTGGCAATTTTATTTTTATAATTAGCTTTTGAGGATTTTATGAGGGATCTCAGCTTCTTACTGAGGCTGGTGAGGGAGTGTTTTGCATCCTGGGATTTTCCTCTTTTCTGCAACAGTTTCTTCTTTCTGTTGTATAGTTTGTTTATAGGAGGGGACCACCAGATTGGCTTCCTTTTTTCGAGAAGAGCACCTTGGTTCTATTTGGGATGGCATGATTCATGCACAAGTTGATGTGCTCGTACAGTGCCTTAGTGTAGGATTCTGCAGTCAAACTTTCAGATCCCGTCTGCATGGGTGTCATGAAGTTTGTCACTTCTGACTTCAGTAGCATGAAGTTGGCTTTGGAGAAGTTTTTTAAAGAGGTTTCCTTACTGGGGGGGGGGGGGATGTGGATGTCAAGGGTGATTTGCTTATGGTCTGACCTGACCAGTGAGAGGGTAACCTCTGGTGTGGAGCATCTATCTCCCATGTTGGTAATGACCAGGTCTAGGATATTGGAGCCCCTGGTGGGACAATGGATTAGTTGATCCAGGGCACTGGAATTTATGAATTCCAAGAATTGTTGGGAAAAGGAGTTGGTACCCAAGTAGTTTTCCCAGTTAATGGCAGGGTAATTGAAATCACCCAGTATTAGGGTGTTTGGTTGTATCTTAATATTTTCCAGTATGTTTAGAAAGGTGTAGAGGGAATCTTAGGGCATGGTAGGGGATCTGTAGCAAGCTACAATTTGGATTGCAGTCTTACCTAGCGTTAGTTGCACCTGGAGAATTTCAGATGCATTGTGTTGGGCAACTAGCCTGGAAGTGTGAATATCCTTGGTGAATATGGACACTCCTCCACCTTTAGTGTTTTGGTCTTGGTTTTGTAACCGAAAGTGTGGTAAGAGTTGTAGCCTGGTATTGCAAGGGTACTCTCTGGAGCCTTGAACCAGGTCTCAGTTACTGCACAGATATCGATGTTCTCCATTTTTAGGAGTGCCTTGAGAGTGTGCATTTTGAGGTTTAGACTTCTAGCATTGAGTAGCATTACCTTCAGATTTTGCATGCTTGTATCTGTTATGGTGGTGGTTTTATCCTTTGAACCTTGCCTAAAAAAGGCACTATAGGGGTGGCAAGAGCTTTAGTCAGTAACCTGAATCCCAGGGGTGACAGGTGCAGACAATCTCTGGCAAAGCATCATGATTTGTCGATCATGTCTTCCCAGGCAGTTAGATACTGGATCCTCTTTGAATGACACCAGAAGATTAGCCAATTGTTGAAGTCAATCATTTTGTCCTTATACTTTGGTATCATTCTGGGTGAAGGCAGGATGCTACTCAGGGCTAGGGTCATACCGGCCTGGGCCACATGATCCAAGAGCTCTTCCATGTCTCTTTTCATGTAGTCCAGGGAGGTACGTCTCAAGTCATTCACTCCAGCATGGACAATGACAGAGTCATATTTGTACTTGTTGTGGAGTGACTTGAGTGCATGAGTTATGTGGTGGATCCTTGCACCCGACAGGCAGCTGACTGTAATTTGCTCAGGTTGCTAATCAATGCATCTACCTGTAAAAGGGTATGTGAAACCTACAGAGCCTTGCATGATGTGGGACAAGTATGTGGATGAACTAACATGCTGCACCCTGCTTCTCATCATGAGCTTCTTAGCAACATTTTAGTCATAGAGGGAGAAAACTTATTGCTGCAAACCAAGTTAATAGTTAGATGTTATTTAAGAAGGAGTTTACATTTGCTAGTAGTAGGGGTATTTAGTATATGTTGGCAAATGCTGTTCCAAACTTTTACAACTTGATTTACAAATAAAGAGTCACCAAAAGAGTTGAAGCATTTCTTAGGTTTTAGAAGTTTGCTGGGTGAATGAAGAGAGCGGGTTGCATTATAAGGCTGGACTAGGTTCATTAGATCTGGGCAACCTTCTGGCTGATGTCAGATGTTGTGAGCAATAGTGAGTTGACCAAGAGTGAGAAGATTTGGTAGCTCGAGCCACTGTTGGTGTTTCAGGACTATACAGTGATGGGTTCTATTTTGGCTTGATCACAATACCCTACTTACATATATGACACTGTGGAGATCCTGCAAAGTTAGGGTCATGCTGCTACACCCTTGAGATTGACAGCCTGAAACACAGTGTTTGCAAGCACTCCTTGCAGTGACGATTTGGATGTCTGTGCATGCACAGAGGACTTGTTTAACTTTGTAGACATGACTTTGTTCTTGCAAGTGTGCAATGCCTGTCAAGCAACCAGACAGCAAACTCTGATATTGTGTGACAAGATGTGGGAACACACACATGTTGCGGATATGTAACTGTAAGGTATGACATACCTAGGACATGTGACAGGTGGAAACACTTTGTCCAAAGGTGGCCACTCCGCTGCAGTAGGCCTCAGAGCTATTTCATTCAGATATCCACCATTAAGCATTGATCTCCTGGAAGGCTTAATGCCGAGGTGCTAAAGAGGTTTGCGCTTTTATTAAAGGATATATTACTGTAATTTGTAAATCTTTTGTTCTGTATTTGGTGGTTCTGGATCCACCATTAAGCTGTTGAAGGGCAGGATGCATGAATTTCAGTGAAATAGTCACATAACATGGATTACCACCACTGCAGTGCTTGTTGGAGCAACCTTGCACATCTATGTCACCAGACATTGCACATTATATTGTGATGCTGTAGCTGTGGTCCTACTCACCATTGGGTCAGGACCCTAGTGAAATACCACCAACCCTGGAGCAGAAGGGATAATACATGCAAAAGTCAACTGATTGCTCAGGTTGCTAATCAAGACATCTACCTGGAAAAGGGTATGTGAAACCTACAGAGCCTTGCATGATGTGGGACAAGTATGTGGATGAACTAACATGCTGCACCCTGCTTCTCATCATGAGCTTCTTAGCAACATTTTAGTCATAGAGGGAGAAAAATTATTGCTGCATGATGTCTCAGGAGAGAGTGGTTGTGGTGATAGCAGCATTACTGGTAGCCAGGCACCAGCAATTCAGGGGACTCCCCTGCTTTACACATTCTTCACAAGGTAATTTGTCCTTTCAGTACACACTGCATGAGTGGTGTCCAACTGCAGAATACTTGTGTAAAACCTCCCAAATGACCTTCTCAGCATATACATACTGTATTACCTTTCCCTCAATTGTTTGTCTGTGCTCTGTACAGACACACACACACCTTGGATGACTATTATCATGGAAAACATGATTTCAGTACCTGCAATAGTTAGTTGCCCAGAGAACAAGTAGCATGCAGTGCCAAGCGTTGTCCCCAGATCCCTCAGTGGTCTGACATTTAAATCCATGACATGAGATACATGGAAATGATCAGTAACAATATTGTACACCTACAGACACTGGACCAAATACAGTTTGTGCAGAACAAGGGCAGATCATGCCTACCCTAACTGGTAGACATATCATTGAGTGTTAAGCTATGTAATGGATGAGAGGAACCTAGGACTCACTACACATGCCATGGTGTGACAAGTTATTTCACAATATTAGGCCATCAGGCATTGCTAAAAAGCTGCATAGGTCATTTACATAATAGCATGTCACCTGGTAGATAGCCAAGTGTGTGATAGTCATTATCCGGGAAGATATCAGTGGGTAGTCCACCACTACAATGAGGTCAATCAGCAGTGGACATCCCTCAGAAATCATTCATGGAGTACCTCTTCTAGCCATTCCTTTCTCTGCAGTCATGGTCACTGTCAGTGACCTCTGATTGATTACATTTTCAGATGCTTGCAACTTAAGAGATGACACTGCATCCCACACAGAACCAGCACTTATCCAGGATGGTCTGAGAGATGCATTTAGTTGTTGTCAGAGCCACTGATAAATATTAAATGCCAAGGAATGCTCAATACCATCCTTTTGGAAGTCATCTACCCCTGGAACATATAGTATTGACTGCATACCACACACAGTTGACCCATTACTCAGGGACTTAAGGACACAGACAGTGATCTAGTCGTTGGCTGTCACTGGTCGTTATGGATACAGACAGTGATCTAGTCTTTGACTGTCACTGGTCGTTATGGACACAGACAGTGATCTAGTCTTTGGCTGTCACTGGTCGTTAAGATGGGGATTCATTCAGTTCTGTACAAACTATAGAGAAAGGAATAACAAGTAAATCCCAGACTGTCATTGATATACTGAATTTGGCAGTCATCACACCTATCATTGTGTGCAATGACACCTCTGCTATGTGACTACACAGACATATCTGACAATTGCAACAGCCACAGAGGTTCCATGGTAAACCAATACATAGTGTAATTAGCATGTTCTATGCAGACTGTGTAAAGGCCATGAATGTGTAGTCTGTCTTCTATATCCTTTGTAGGGGAGGTGTATGGCTGCCATACAGACAGGTGTGAGAGCCCACTGTGTACCTCCTGCTTATCCAAGACAGAACTAACACATGTATTACTTGTTCTACAAACCTACAACTTCACTGTGGTTTAAACAGTACATGCTGGAGACAAAGGTATGTCTCTCAGACACTCCACCCTATATGTAACTGTCTACTCATGCATGTTTAGCATGCCTCCGCTGTAACACACACATATCATGTGCAAGTTAGACAAATGGATGCAGAACAAGACAATCATAACTGGTGTAGGACAGATGTCTGTAATGGACTCAGGGATATTGTAGATGGCTCATCTCCATCACCACAGCTTGTAGATGTCCTACCTGCCAACACCATGCTAATACAGTTATCAAGAGTATCAGACTTCTCCAGATATTAGCAATGCATGAGTAGGCTGAATGAAGCCATCATCCTTGTTAGCCTGTTATACACATGTGAACCTATGGAGCCATGCACATATACTGCTGTACCTTTGTGAAGACAGTTTTCCTCTGTGCTGAGGCTCCATTCTTTGCTTTGATGTTTATGGGTTTATTGCCACTCTGTATCCATACATGTCTGGCACAAAATCTTGAAACTGAAACATAAACAGGTCCATGAGACACCTTCCATTGAGTCTGTATACAGCCATTATGGCATCATACAAAGTAAGGTGCACAGAATTGCATGGTTTACTCAGTATATATGTCACCATTCAAGGTTTACTCAGTATATATGTCACCATTCAATATTTGTCAGTGAGCAGTACAAGTGGCATATCAAAGACATCAATGTTGTTTGCCTTTTCGGCATTTCCCGGTTAGGGTTCACCACAGCGGAACTCCGATTCGCTAATGATTGGCAGTAGATTTTTATGGTGCCAAGTTGCCAGCCCAACACCCAACCTTCAGCGAAGGTATGCCCATTCACGCATGTCTTTCAGAGGCCACTCGACTGCGGGGAGAACATGCAGACTCCACACAGAAGGCACGCCAGCCGAGAATCGAACAGGAGAACCTCTTGCTGTGGGGCAACAATGCTACCACTGTACCACCGCGGCTTATCAAAGACATCAATGTATTAATAGGAATTAATATAGTCACCCTGTGCATCTGACACATAGCTCTGTTTCCCCTGCATTGATGACATGGATGACAGGGATGTGGCATAGGTATCATCATTTGCACAGGGTGTTGTGAGGGGGGTGCAGGAGGCCTAGACTGTCCCAGTAGGTTGAAGGCATGTGTGTGAGTCAGGAAGGGAAGCAGGCAGGAAGGGCCATGGAAATGTGCCATGTGTATTTGTAGGTGACCTGATTGTGAAAGTGATGTGTGAGTGTGTGCATGTACACAGTCAAGAACAGTGCTAGCCCTACATGTCTGCATGTTGGAAAGCTTGGAACCATGCATGGTAGAGCTGACAGTTCACCATCACTGCCTCTGAACACCAGAACTGGTTCTTCCAGGAGTCACACTGGCACCTCCATGCCCAAGGTCAGAACAGAAGCCATGCTAGTACCTGACAGTGACTGCTGTCTGTTGGGACCATGTTCTCCATGAGACCACCCTGGGCCATGAGCTCATGGCCTGGCACACCTTGGTGTGGACAGCACACTCCCTTCTGGAGCTCTGGATGTAGTGCCACTATGGCAGCCTGATAGTGCACGGCCATGTGGACTCTCAGCAGATGTAGTTGCTGACCTACATCCATAAGTCCAGTGCTCAACTCCAACCAGATGTTCCATCACAGACAATATGTATTCTACGACAGATAGTCTGTGATCTGTCTCAGACTGACATCTATCCTTTGCATCAGTGAGCCAATCAAGGGTATCAGCAATGCAGTGGAGGCATTCACAGATGTCAGACTGTGCTGCATCCATAACCTTGATCATTTGTCTGGAGGTCTTTTCAGAAAGTGCCTGTGCCTCCATGGTGGACCAAAACATACGCCGAGTGACCCATAATGAGACACGTACAACAGGTCATGGATGGTCAGCAGTCCTAAGAGAACCCATAGCAATCTGTCTGTGTGGAACCTCACCAGCTCTTTGGCTATGGCCAGTATCAACACTGACTGCAGCCATAGTTGCCACACTTTTCTGTTCAATGTCCTCATCCTCTGATGGTCCAATATCTGTGGCCTCCATGGTCTGGATTATGTGTGGGCATACTGACTCTGCACAGTGATAATGTGGTCCGAATAGTGATATAAACCTCTGGGACAGATTCAGCCCCAGCAGCCCCCACCTGTGGCTCACTTTGGCCACTATCATCATCAGAGTCTCTAGAGACACTGACATCAAGTTGTGAGAGGGACAGAGAGCAACCCCTGGTCAACTGTGATAAAAAAGGGAAAAGCATTACATTAATGCCTGCACTATTACGCTCTACAATACTATATTCCAATATATGTTAAGCTGTATACACTGTTGTCACTTCTACAGACCTGTCTATCCCCAACCTCATATAATAGGACATGAGCACATTATTTTCTAAAGAAATCTGTAGTTACTTTCAAATAAAAGCTCATTAAACAAGAATCTTTACAGCAACAATGAGGTACACTGTTGACATTTTTTCAAACTCTGCAGAGTTGACACATATGGCAATATGTAATGTCCTGACAATGCTGTCTCATGTTCAATGTGCTCATACCTACAAGGCATACATCTGACTCTAAAGTGTGTACAGACAGACAATATCTGTGCAACGGGTAATCATGCTGACACTACATCAGTCCAGCCAGGAGGCCTGGGATGACACTTTAGGGAATACATCACAGTAAATCTACATCTGTAACAAAACAGTGTTGTGCTTACCAAGAGCAGGACCATGGACTAGTCCGATTCCTGATGGACCTGTGAAAATTTGAGGGGAAGTACTGTAAACACCAGCACATGTTGCACTGTAACAGAGTAATATGTCCATATGTCTAATATTTAGGATCTATATTATATAATAGAAAAGTCACTTCAACAAACGGCACTTACATCGAAAATGCCATTCAGCAAACTGTTCATAGTGAGATCATGGTACAGTGAAAATCAGAAAATTTGCCCTTTCCTCACTGTAGTGTGATCTCAGAGTTGGTATATATAATTAGCAGGGGGAGCGAATTCAATGAACGGCATTTTTGATGTAAGTGCCATTTGCTGAACTGACTTTTTATTATATAATATAGACTATAATATAGACCCTGATATTTACAGTATCTACCTTGTTAATTGTAATGTTGTTCGGAATCTGAGCATGACATTCAAACTGCAGTTAAACACCTTCCCCCCAAAAAGACAAAAACCTGGCAACCATGTCAAACTATGTACACCCTGACACACTGAAGGCTACAGTATTCCAATGCTGAACACACTAAGTCTACCTGGATGCTCCCCTGGGGTGGAAACTGTGGCACCCATATCCACAATGTATGCTGTGATGGATGCCTGGGAGCTGTCATGTGTTCCAAGGTTTGCCAGGAATTCTTCAGTGGCTGTGAGTGTTCTTGCACTGCATGCCTCCACCAGTGACAGCATGATCCCTGGCCACATTTGCTGCCCTTCACCATGCAGCATTGATCATGTCATTTCCCGGTGTAGGACTTGCTCATATGTCCTGCTCTGGTGCCCTATTGTGTTAACATCCCAGACAAGGTCAGCCCACAACACTGCCTGCTGTTCTCTATTTTGCCTTTTTCTGGAAAGTAGGATCTGGTGGTATTGGCAGAAGCCATCCAGGATGATGTCATTGTTAGCCTCTGTAAAAGTTGCATGCCTTCAGGCATACATGTTTTCTGAAAGACAAGATGTGAACACATGTCAGGATCACATATATGGGATTACACTATGCAGAGGTACAGTAAGAACAGAATGACTGTTAGTATCCACTGCTTGATCACACATGTCATATTACCCAGTGTGTAAATATACTAAGGCTGTGGATGCAACTAAGATACTAGCAGTAGTCAGCTATTCCCTGACACAGGAGTCCACTGTAGTGTGGCCTCCTAGGGACTAACCACCTGTGATAATATGTCAGAACAACAGTGCCAAACAAATAGTAGTATGCTATTACGACCACTATAAAGGGACATTCTCACAAGGCCAGTGTGCCACATTGCAACTAACTTTGCAGCCTTGATGTACTGCACATTCTCTGTAGGTGTGACAAATCTAGAGATCAATGACATGAAGGCCTAATGCTGTAAACCCCATTCCCCCTAACTATATTCAAACATATGCATCATGCTGTAAACAAAAAAGGTTACATACCTGATGTAGTGTCATACTCCTCTGTTGATATATGCAGATATATAAACATTTGGCGATGTCTTTTTTTGTGTGGAGATTGTCTCATACAAAATGGTTCCCCTAGCTCGCTGGTTGCCTTTTTTACATGGTTCTTATTACCAACTGATTGGCTCCTAACCAGTCTGTGGTTCTGAACTGATAATTGCAGCCAACACAGCTGATTTGCACTATAATCAGCCAATGACATGCAATCACTGGAGAAGATATAAGGTCTTCATGTAGATTAGAAGCCCTTTCTGCTATGTTGTGCTGGAAAGTACTGGGGTCCAGATACTATGTCATCTCAGAATACATCTATAGCACCTACTTTTTACATACAGATGTGTGTTTACAGGCTGCAGCTGATGCTGCAGACAATAGGCATAGGCAGAGAGTGCGAACACTTTGGAGACATCAACCTGTAAGAGTAAGTGTGGGAGCTGTGGCAGCCTTGTGGTAGAGGCAGATCCAGATCATAGGCAGAGAGTGCGAACACTTTGGAGACAACAACCTGTAAGAGCAAGTGTGGGAGCTGTGGCAGCCTTGTGGTAGAGGCAAATCCAGATCATAGGCAGAGAGTGCGAACACTTTGAAGAAATCAACCTGTAAGAGTAAGTGTGGGAGCTGTGGCAGCCTTGTGGTAGAGGCAGATCCAGATTGAGGGTACCCATTCCACTGCAAATTCAAGCATGTGGTTAAGGTAAGTATGTTAGCCAACAATATCATTAACTGAGTAGTAGGTAACAGTTTTGTTGTGTCCTTGAGCAACATAGGGGGTAAATATACCAGTATGTGCACCATTTGGGAAACTGCCAGGCCATGTGTAACATTATGGTAGTCATTTGGAATGTGTGTGCTGGCAGTTCTTGTTACTAGCAGAATGTCCATATGTGCTAATCTGTAATATAATTATGAAATGATTGTGTGCTTCACTCTGATATTATTGGGACTCATTTGCTTTACCTAAGTTACAAAACTTCTGTGAATGCATGTTAATGTATGACCTGACTCTTTATACACTTTATACTGTTGCTAAAGGGATATGTCAACTGTGTTCCTATCTGCAGGCCTTAGGGTTGCCACCTTTTCAAATGCCCAAAGTGGAGCATTTTTTATAGAAATGTGCAATTTGCAGGACAGACATATCCAGAGGGAGTGCAAAGGACAGAACTTCACTGTTTTTTGTCCAAATAACTTATTCCTGTAGCATATGGGTTGCTTATGCTATTTCATATAATATTTAGGTGTTTCAGATACAAAATAACTGTTTTATGCAACTATTAAAGAAAACTTAGTAAATAATTTCTGTCTTAAAATCTCAAGACATTTGCCATTTTTTAGATTTTTTCGCAGGACAAAACTGCTCAAAGTGGGACTGTCCCTCGCAAAGAGGGACAGGTGGTAACCCTAGCAGGCCTTTGAATTTTATCATTGAAAAGCAGACATTGCATTGGAAAAGCATTTTGTGGATAATGAATGAGAGACAAAGTCATTCATTTATGGCTTCACAATAATGTAATTTAAATGTTACACACTACTGGAGTTGAGCCCAGGACCATGTGTGACAAAAGGTACTTTTTGCTAAGCTTTTAATAGATCGAGCTACTGAGTCACTGCTATTGCATGTGTATTTGTCAAGATATAGGCACACACAAACAGGCTGTGACATACCTCCATTACATCCATTAATATGTGCATAGCTTTATAGGGAAGTATTTCTCCACAAGATTCTCAGTTGAACACATATTTTTCCATTACTATTTTGCAGGTGTATTACATGTTGCTGAAAAAAGTGCACATTTACCTACTATTATACACCTCAGTTACACCCATTATTCTGTGTCTGGCTTTCTGTTGGTGTACTCCGGTACCAGACACCTAGTTTCACCCATTATTCTGTGTCTGGCTTTCTGGTGGTGTACTCCTGTACCAGACACCTAGTTACACCCATTATTCTGTGTCTGGCTTTCTGGTGGTGTACTCCTGTACCAGACACCTAGTTACACCCATTATTCTGTGTCTGGCTTTCTGTTGGTGTACTCCTGTACCAGACACCTAGTTACACCCATTATTCTGTGTCTGGCTTTCTGTTGGTGTACTCCTGTACCAGACACCTAGTTACACCCATTATTCTGTGTCTGGCTTTCTGTTGGTGTACTCCTGTAGCAGACACCTAGTTACACCCATTATTCTGTGTCTGGCTTTCTGTTGGTGTACTCCTGTACCAGACACCTAGTTACAGCCATTATTCTGTGTCTGGCTTTCTGTTGGTGTACTCCTGTACCAGACACCTAGTTACACCCATTATTCTGTGTCTGGCTTTCTGTTGGTGTACTCCTGTACCAGACACCTAGTTACACCCATTATTCTGTGTCTGGCTTTCTGTTGGTGTACCCCTGTACCAGACACCTAGTTACACCCATTATTCTGTGTCTGGCTTTCTGTTGGTGTACTCCTGTACCAGACACCTAGGTACACCCATTATTCTGTGTCTGGCTTTCTGGTGGTGTTCTCCTGTACCAGACACCTAGTTACACCCATTATTCTGTGTCTGGCTTTCTGTTGGTGTACTCCTGTACCAGACACCTAGTTACACCCATTATTCTGTGTCTGGCTTTCTGTTGGTGTACTCCTGTACCAGACACCTAGTTACACCCATTATACTGTGTCTGGCTTTCTGTTGGTGTACTCCTGTACCAGACACCTAGTTACACCCATTATTCTGTGTCTGGCTTTCTGTTGGTGTACTCCTGTACCAGACACCTAGTTACACCCATTATTCTGTGTCTGGCTTTCTGTTGGTGTACTCCTGTACCAGACACCTAGTTACACCCATTATTCTGTGTCTGGCTTTCTGTTGGAGTACCCCTATACCAGACACCTAGTTACACCCATTATTCTGTGTCTGGCTTTCTGTTGGTGTACCCCTGTACCAGACACCTAGTTACACCCATTATTCTGTGTCTGGTTTTCTGTTGGTGTACTCCTGTACCAGACACCTAGTTACACCCATTATTCTGTGTCTGGCTTTCTGGTGGTGTACTCCTGTACCAGACACCTAGTTACACCCATTATTCTGTGTTTGGCTTTCTGGTGGTGTACTCCTGTACCAGACACCTAGTTACACCCATTATTCTGTGTCTGGCTTTCTGTTGGTGTACTCCTGTACCAGAGACCTAGTTACACCCATTATTATGTGTCTGGCTTTGGGTGGTGTACTCCTGTACCAGACACCTAGTTACACCCATTATTCTGTGTCTGGCTTTCTGGTGGTGTACTCCTGTACCAGACACCTAGTTGCACCCATTATTCTGTGTCTGGCTTTCTGGTGGTGTACTCCTGTACCAGACACCTAGTTGCACCCATCATACTGTGGCTGGCTTTCTGGTGGTGTACTCCTGTACCAGACACCTAGTTACACCCATTATTCTGTGTCTGGCTTTCTGGTGGTGTACTCCTGTACCAGACACCTAGTTGCACCCATTATTCTGTGTCTGGCTTTCTGGTGGTGTACTCCTGTACCAGAAACCTAGTTACCCCCATTATTCTGTGTCTGGCTTTCTGTTGCTGTACTCCTGTACCAGACACCTAGTTACCCCCATTATTCTGTGTCTGGCTTTCTGGTGGTGTACCCCTATACCAGACACCTAGTTACCCCCATTATTCTGTGTCCAGCTTTCTGTTGGTGTACCCCTATACCAGACACCTAGTTACACCCATTATTCTGTGTCTGGCTTTCTGTTGGTGTACCCCTGTACCAGACACCTAGTTACACCCACTATTCTGTGTCTGGCTTTCTGTTGGTGTACTCCTGTACCAGACACCTAGTTACACCCATTATTCTGTGTCTGGCTTTCTGTTGGTGTACTCCTGTACCAGACACCTAGTTACACCCATTATTCTGTGTCTGGTTTTCTGTTGGTGTACTCCTGTACCAGACACCTAGTTACACCCATTATTCTGTGTCTGGTTTTCTGTTGGTGTACTCCTGTACCAGACACCTAGTTACACCCATTATCCTGTGTCTGGCTTTCTGTTGGTGTACTCCTGTACCAGACACCTAGTTACGCCCATTAATCTGTGTCTGGCTTTCTGGTGGTGTACTCCTGTACCAGACACCTAGTTTCACCCATTATTCTGTGTCTGGTTTTCTGTTTGGGTACTCCTATATCAGACACCTAGTTACACCCATTATTCTGTGTCTGGCTTTCTGGTGGTGTACCCCTATACCAGACACCTAGTTACCCCCATTATTCTGTGTCTGGCTTTCTGTTGGTGTACTCCTGTACCAGACACCTAGTTACACCCATTATTCTGTGTCTGGCTTTCTGGTGGTGTACCCCTGTACCAGACACCTAGTTACACCCATTATTCTGTGTCTGGCTTTCTGTTGGTGTACTCCTGTACCAGACACCTAGTTACACCCATTATTCTGTGTCTGGCTTTCTGTTGGTGTACTCCTGTACCAGGCACCTAGTTACACCCATTATTCTGTGTCTGGTTTTCTGTTGGTGTACTCCTGTACCAGACACCTAGTTACACCCATTATTCTGTGTCTGGCTTTCTGGTGGTGTACTCCTATACCAGACACCTAGTTACCCCCATTATTCTGTGTCTGGCTTTCTGTTGGTGTACCCCTATACCAGACACCTAGTTACACCCATTATTCTGTGTCTGGCTTTCTGTTGGTGTACTCCTGTACCAGACACCTAGTTACACCCATTATTCTGTGTCTGGCTTTCTGTTGGTGTACTCCTGTACCAGACACCTAGTTACACACATTATTCTGTGTCTGGCTTTCTGGTGGTGTATTCCTGTACCAGACACCTAGTTACACCCATTATTCTGTGTCTGGCTTTCTGTTGGTGTACTCCTGTACCAGACACCTAGTTACACCCATTATTCTGTGTCTGGCTTTCTGTTGGTGTACTCCTGTACCAGACACCTAGTTACACGCATTATTCTGTGTCTGGCTTTCTGTTGGTGTACTCCTGTACCAGACACCTAGTTACACCCATTATTCTGTGTCTGGCTTTCTGTTGGTGTACTCCTGTACCAGACACCTAGTTACACCCATTATTCTGTGTCTGGCTTTCTGTTGGTGTACTCCTGTACCAGACACCTAGTTACACCCATTATTCTGTGTCTGGCTTTCTGTTGGTGTACTCCTGTACCAGACACCTAGTTACACCTATTATTCTGTGTCTGGCTTTCTGTTGGTGTACTCCTGTACCAGACACCTAGTTACACCCATTATTCTGTGTCTGGCTTTCTGTTGGTGTACTCCTGTACCAGACACCTAGTTACACCCATTATTCTGTGTCTGGCTTTCTGTTGGTGTACTCCTGTACCAGACACCTAGTTACACCCATTATTCTGTGTCTGGCTTTCTGTTGGTGTACTCCTGTACCAGACACCTAGTTACATTACCAGTTTTTCCATTATGCTTTAAGCAAGTTTTCATGATGCAACATGATGCGCAGCTGTACTGAAACACACTTAATGATGGTGACCTGCAATTATTATTTTATTGCCTAAACAACCTTTTTTAATTAACAGCTGTGTGGCATGGCAGGTTAATGCACTAGTCTGCAGATGAGATAGTCTTGGCTTCAAAACAAGGCACAGTTGTACATTTTGCACATGTTTATTATCATTTCAAACACATATATCTATATAGCTCAATTTAGCATAGCTGAGCATTGTGGCTCTCTCCCCGCATTGTGCAAAAAAGCTTTAAAGAAAAGAAAAATGGGGAGATAGGAAAGTGGTGAAATGGGGGTGCAAACGGGGGGAAAACATAGTGGAAGGCAGGTAGGGATGTGCAGGAAGGGTGTAGGAAAGAACCATAGCTATCCATTTCTTGTACAGCAACAACTGTGCACTTTAACAGAATTTGTAGCTGATTTGGACTGTCACCCATAGACAGAGGGGTGACAACAACATAACTGCATTATCAAGCCAATTGGATGACATTACTTGTGTCTTGTGGACACGTGTGTGAAATGGACAGCTATGTATGGGACGATATTTTTATTTATTTTTTTTTTTGGGACAGGTGCACAATTTTTTTTTTAAGGTGAGAGTGGAATATTGGGGAGGCGACATAGGTATATCTCGCAAAGGTAAGTTGGGAAGATGAAAAAGCTTTTGCAGACAGACAAGACAGATAAGACAGCAGACAGGGTTGGTATGTGACACAAGAGGGAGTGAACACCTTGGATGGAGAGGGTGTTGTGGAATCCCAGGATCATGTGCCTCCACAAGTTAACAGTGTGACTCAAGCCCCCCCCCACCACCACAGGACTGTACATATTGCTCCATCACTGCCTTGGTGGTGGCAGTGGTGGAGGCTGGGTTCTGGGGAGAGGCTGCTCCACCAGGGTAGCAGGCATGCCCTCCATCTGGCACAGGTGATGTCCAAAGGTTTGGAACAATGTCCTGCACACCAGACTTGGCAGTTCAGCTCGGGTAACAAAGTCAACCCCTCCACCACTGCTCACAGAGGGGGGGTTCAGCCCCAGCCTATGGGGCAGAAGTACCCAGCACTGCAGGTAGTGTAGTGGCAGCAGTGGGGGGCACCACCACACTGTGCCACAGATGTACTGGGCACCGGAGCCATGGCCAGAGGATTCAAGATAGGGGCATCAGGTGGAACTAGCCTACCTTGACGTGCTGTTGTAGGTTAGATATAAACATCAGTTAAGATTGGTAATAAGGAAATGGAACATAATATTGATTAATCCAAATATATATTAAGGTATATTATGTGGAACACAACAATAAATAACATAACAGTAAATATGTTAACAGCAAACCAATGTGAAGTAACCCATAAGGCAAACATAACAGTTTAACAGACTATATTAATATTAAATCATAATAATAAATAACATTAATAAATTAAAGAAGATAAGGGGTATGGAGAGAGAAAAAAACATACCATTAGTTACCTCGCAGGTAATATTACTACACAGAGTATTACGACATACTTCTACAGGTGTGCAGTGTCAGTTGTGAGTACAGTGACTACAGTTCTTCTATAGCTGATGTGGCATGTACATACCTCTCAAGCTAACATGGGACAGTATGGTCCAAACACTAACAAATGCAGGTACACAACTACACACAAGAGTTTCACATAATGTGCATGTATGTGACTACCAAGGTGTTCTATAAATGGATTTGAAAATATATTGCAATCCAGGTAAAAATTTATCTGCTAATCAAGAAGCACATAGTTTGGGAAACTGTCATTACATTTCAAAATGTCATGACAGTTGAGAGGTATGTTTGCGTACATTAAGGAGACTACAGAGCTGCTCATGGCTTACTTGGCTGCATGGGAGTAGAAGCCAACAACTGTGACGCCATGGGAAATGTGCACTTACTCTAACAATCGACTGCAGCCAGATTAGAATGCACATGCAGTGCATACAGACCTAGTGCACTTTGTTTTAGACAGCAGTTATCCAAGCACAGACCTGTTTTACACTTTGTTATTGTACCTTAGCATTTTTGAACTACACACATGATATCTGCCCAGAATGTGGGATACCATACCCATATACTTTGTTCCTGGATTGGGGAAATGGAGTGCGTTACTTGAGCAAAAGGGGACAGAAGACAGTGTTGAACCATATTGTGGGTTTTGCAATTCATTTATCAGGCAATTACTTTTCCATACTTTATTGAACTAATTTTTACAGTTGGCAACAGTCAGATTAAAACAAACCTAGTTCAAGCAGTTATCAAAGCATTATTTCACTGAAAGTGGGCTGAAGACAGCCCTGAACCATACTGTGGGTTGTGCAATTCATTCATCAGGCAATAACTTTTGCATACATTATTACTTTCCTTTTAACAGTTGGCAACAGTCACATTTCAACACACATGCAGTGAATGCAGACCTAGTTCACTTGATTTTAGACAGCAGTTATCCAAGCACAATCCTGCATTAACCCTTATTGTTTATTCTTATTGGTATATTTATTCTGTATTGCACTACAGTTTTTAAAAATTTACTGTACTTGCCACACTGATGGTGCATCCTGGCCAAGCACTGAGCATGAGCCTATACATTGCAAGCGCAATCCACTGGAGCTGTTGGAAGAGAAGCAAACCAGTATGCATACCAGTTTTGCACATAGTTTGTATACTTATAAATCACTGGAAGGGATACTTACATTTCTGTGGGGCATGCCCATCTCGAGCATCTTGGAACCAGATGTCCAATGTTCCCCTCTTTCTCCACTTCAGGTCATCATAGTGGTAATTACACTGCTCACCAGTGTGGGGGTATACCAGTAGCACTGGTAAGGTCCCTAGCCAACTGATTCCAGTTCTCAAACTTACATTCTGAGCCCTGGTACTCACCCTGCAGCAGCAGATGTCCACGATCATGGACCAGAAGTCCAAGAAACACTCTGGACTCCTGTACAACCCACCACTGTGCCCAAAGCATGCTCCCTCGCCTACACAACCTGGCATATCTACATGTACCAACTCTTTTGCTCAACATTTTCTGGAATTCATAAATTCCAACACCTTGGATCAACTTATTCACACCCCCACCAGGGGCAGCAATATCCTAGGCCTGGTCATTACCAACATAGGCAACCGGAGTTCCACACCAGAGGTCAATTCCTCGTTGGTCAGATCTGACCACAAGCTAATCACCCTAGACATCCACATCCCTCCCCCACTCCCAATTAGGGAAATCACTGTAAAAAACTTCTCCAAAGCCAACTTTACACTTCTTAAGACAGAAGTGGCAAACTTCATGACACACATGCAGACAGACAATAGAGGTACGACTGCTGAATCCTACACAAATGCACTTTATAAGCACTTACACAAGTGCATGGATCATGCTATCCCTAATAGATCCAAGATGCTATCCTCCAAAAAAAGGAAGCCAGTCTGGTGGTCCTCTGCCATAAACAAACTCTACAAAAGAAGAAAGAAACTGTTGCAAAAAAGAGTAAAATCCCATGACTGGAGGAACTCCCTGGTCAACCTCAGTAAGAAGCCGAGATCCCTCATAAAATCCTCCAAAACTAGTTACGAAAACAAAATTGCCACTGACTCTAAATACAACCACAAAGCATTCTATAGCTATGTCAAGAATCTCAATGGCAACACTCAGATCTGCTCTGAGTTACAGCACAATGGCACTAAATATAAAGAACCAACTGATATTGCCAACATCCTGGCAGATAGGTTCAGTGATAACTTTACCCCAATCTCACCCCCTAGAGGGCCCATCTCTATACCGGAAGAATGCAAACTTCCTGTAATCACGGTTGCACAGGTAAAAAACACACTCTCCAAAGTCAAGAACACAGCATCCATGGGACCTGACAATATCCCAGGCTGTGTTCTACATGAACTACAGAATGAACTGGCACCCTACCTAAGTACCATGTTCAATCATAGCCTCACCTCAGGCTTTGTGCCCACTAAATGATGCACCATGACGGTTATCTCACTCCACAAAGGGGGAGCCACGACAGACCCCGGGAACTACCGCCCCATTAGCCTGATGAGCCTGGTCTGCAAGGCCATGGAACGTATCATCATGGAACTCATAAACAAATACACTGGTAATCTCCAAACTCTGGACCCTACCCAGTTTGGATTTGTAAAAGGCAATCATGTCTCCTAAACCTGATTGACTTCTTTGAAGCAGTCACCAAAGCAATAGATGAGGGTAAGGTGGTTCACACAGCTTATCTGGATCTCGCCAAGGCTTTTGACACCATCCCCACTCTGGAATTATAGATAAGCTCACTAAATTAGGTATAAATTTTGTTATGGCTAGGCTTGTATAGGCCCTAGGGCTGAGAGCCTAGTACTAACCTATGAACCTATGAACCTATAAATCCCTATGTCACAAGATGGGTTGCCAACTGGCGCATGGACAGAACCCACACTGTGAAAGTAGCAGACTCCAAATCCGACTTCAGACCAGTGACAAGTGGAGTATCACAGGGTTCAGTCCTGGGTCCTCTCCTGTTTGATATCTACTTCTCTGAAGTACAGGCTAACACAGAAGATCTTTGGCTAACAAAGTTTGCAGATGATTGCAAACTAGGAGCCATAATCGAAACTCCTAACGATGTGGCCATACTACAAAAGGGCCTCACTGAGACAGATGCCTGGTGTCAAAGCCATGGCCTGAAGCTCAAAGCCAAAAAGTGTATTGTCATCTCCTTTGGTAAAAACTCTATACCCATGAACTACCACATAGCTGGTAGTCTACTTAATGCAGAAAATGTGATAAGAGACCTTGGGACACAGGTGGACAGTAGTCTCTCCTTTGATAATCACATCGCCACAGTGGTCAGGAAATCCTTCTACGTGGCTCACCTTATCACAAAAGGTTTCTCATCCAGAAAAAAAGTGGTCATTGTTCCCTTCTACTCATCACTCATTAGACCCATTATAGAGTACAATGCCCCTTTTGGTATGTACCTCACAAGACATCTACAACAACTGGAAAGGCCACAAAAATACCTCACAAAGAGGATTACTGGCCTCAAACAGATGCCCTACACAGACCATCTCAAAAACTCTAGCTTTACTCCGTTGCATATCACCTACTCAAAGGCGATCTCTGCCTAACATACAAAGCTATGTCAAACCCAGAGCTGTTGGACATGATCCACTTAAAGAAATCCCAATCCCTCCGAGCTACATGCTCTAGGGACCTAAACCTTGTCACCACAATAAACAGAACATGCTGGAGGGATAGATTCCTGTTCCAGAGACTTCCCATACTCTGGAACAGACTACCTATCTATGTCAAACAGAGCTTCTCATTAGCACTCTTCAAGAAAAATCTTGATGATTGGATGGAAAATAGGAAATTCACCCCAGGGACCACTTCTGTGGCTCTGCTCGACAGGGGCACAGGAAAATAATTTTCTTGTGTGGCGAAAGCCAGGGTACATTTTTGGCTAGGCTTATATAGGCCCTAACACCAATAGCCTAGTACCTACCTATGAACCTATGAACCTATGTAGTAGAACTCCAATGAATGCTGTGAATTCCCGCCTATTGACCTTAATATAGGCTGTTTTCCTGCCCTTACAAGTCATAGTGTAACATTCCAAAAAAAGTGCCACATTGCTTAACATCATGCAAACTAGCTGAGCATTGGAGAAACTCGAACAACCACATGTTAGTGGTGCTTAGAAGTGCGCAAACAGAAACAGCTGTTGTCCATGTTTAAGCAGTGTTTAGCATCACACAGCTTTTCCATGTTTTTGCAGAGCTTAGCAATGCACAAACAGGGATAGCTGATGAGCATGTTTAAGCACTGCTTATCATCACACAGCTTACCCAAATGTAACAATTGTGTTTTTGAATTAAACCACCATATAGGTCACCTCACACATTTTGACAGCAATAAATGTAAAAAGGTATGACCGGTCAGGATTCAAACCTGGGACCTACTATACTGTAGGCTTTGACTCAACCTATTTAGCTACTTGGATAGCAAGAAAACCACTATACCTACACATATGCTACTTAGCTGTGTTGTTAGCATTGCTAAGCAACAAGCCACACTGTGCAAATGAGCATTAAAAAAATTAATTACATCCAATTTCTATTTTTAGATGTCTGTCAGGTGTCAGCTGTGTGTGCATGTAAGCTCAGCTCAGCACTGCTGTGCTCCACTCCATACTGCACAAACAAGCATTAAAAAAATTACATCTGATTTCTATATTTAGAAATATGGCAGGTGTAAGCTTTGTGTGTGTAAGTCCAGCTCCACACTGCTGCATCTCACAAACATGCATTATGAAAAAAAAAAACAAGAAAAAAATACAATTCACACTTATTTCTACACTAGTAGGGGACATTATAAGGATTCTTACCCAATGCATAACATCTATCAGGAATTTATTTCCTGGACAACCACAACAACAGGACATGCCTCTACCCAACTGCCTACATGGATTCAATATCCATGTTACTAGCATCTCGCTCAGCAGTGCGCCTTAATTAATATATATATATATATATATATATATATATATATATATATATATATATAGAGAGAGAGAGAGAGAGCACTGCTGGGGAGGAACCATGGCATGTACACTGATACAGTCCATGTAGGCTCTACATAGTGCCTACACAGATTTTATTGAATCGCCAGGAATGTCCAAGAAGCTTCACAAGACATTGTGGTTTAATAATTAAAACTATAATAGCTTAAATTCATATGGACAGCTGGTGCTTGCAACTTTGACCACTGGCACGAGTGCAATCACCATTTGTCTTTAACCAAGTTTTGAGTACCTTGTAACTTTTGTCCACCTTTCTTCCTGTAAGTCTCATATGATATTATTACCATTTCAGACTCAGACCGACAACCCTGCCCATTTCCTTATTTGCGTCTACTAACAGTTCTCATCCCAGTCAGGAAAATGTTTTAAAGTGCTGGACACATCAAATTAAATAAATTTCTTTAAGTGACATTTATACAGAACCACAATGAACTGACCCTGTTTTCTAGCCATCTGAAAACGAAATTCATCATTAAAGAAAATTATTTTTTCTCTGAACTTACAGCTTTTGTTCAGTTGCCAAAGCTGAATCTAGACTTGCCTCCCTGTGTGCCAAGAGTTAAATCACAACAACATATTCCGAGTTCATCAGGCTACAAATTCAGAAATAAGTAAAATAATCTGATGAGCTTCTTCCAGCCTGATATAATTCACTGGAATTCCAGACCAGTCTAACAACTTAGCCAGATTGTTGTTAGTCTGCCATAAAAACAAGGAGAATATCTAAGCATGGTGCAATATCTCTGATGATCTGACATTTACTTCTGTGTAGCAGCTCTTTTTCTCCTAGGTTTCCAAGTGTCTCATGCTTGTTGTCTGTTTTGTACATCTAAGAAAAAAAAACAAAACAAAATTCACAGTAGCTTCCAAATAAAACTTGTAATCCACAAAATGAAGCAGCTGTTTTGTACATCTGCCATACATGTTCATACTGTCTGAATCACTCTAGTGGTCAGTGGGTACAAAAAAACACTTTTTTTCCGTATGGTGCTGTAACAGAACTCCTTATCCTGGGTGCTTGCTTGTTTGTAACTGGTGTTAAGAAAGGGTGATTTAATGTCCAGTGTATTTTATCTTACAGTACAGTGTGCTTTAGACATGGAGGGCCTATAGGAGTGCAATGCTAGGTTGTGTTTTGGAGCAGTCATGAGTTTTTGAGCCATGACACAATTCTTTTGCTCATTGGCTGAAAAATATATGAGGTATCTAGATGTTTTTAGCTGGGAAACGCACTTCTGCTTTAACAGGGAGTCCAAATAGCAAAAGTGTGTAGATTTTCCTTTCACTATCAACCAAACCTCAAAGTCAGCCAAAGGAAGAAATAAGAATTATGCCATTTAGTAATTGATAGGGTCCACATTGCCTTTAGGCAGCTTGGTGACTCTTGTCACATCATTTGGATTGTTTGGTAAAGTGACCAAAATGCCATCTTGCACATTGAAGGTCAGAGTGCACATCTGGCTGTGTACTTGTGCAGTAAGCCATGTTGGTGCAGTTTTGATTTAGCAAATTACAGGGCAAAAGGATGGTTTTCACACAAACTGATCTGGGCAATTTCAAAACATGAGTAAAGGGAAATAAGTCAGGAATCCAATAAACACTCATGGGTCAAATGGACCTCTGTTGCATTTAGTAAAAGACTAGTGAAACATTCTAGCATATCTGTCAGGCTTCTGCCATAAGATTAAGGAATATATTGTTAAGTTTATTTCTCCTCCAGTTAAAACACATGAAGATGTCTTTGAGGAAATAATTAAAATATCAAATTTATTTTAAATATGTGAGTGAATTTTATGATAGTTTAGTACAAATGCATCACAAGGAGATGTAAGATCATGTATACATAATGTATATTAATAACATGTAGTAGGAGTGACCTCACATTACATAACATATTAATAACATATAGTAGGAGTGACCTCACATTACATCATATATATTAATAACATGTAGTAGGCGTGACCTCACATTACATAATATATTAATAACATGTAGTAGGAGTGACCTCACATTACATATAGTAGGAGTGACATCAAATTATATAATATATTAATAACATGGAGTAGGAGTGACCTCAAATTACATAATATATATTAATAACATGTAGTAGGAGTGACCTCACATTACTTAATATATATTAATAACACATAGTAGGCATGACCTTACATTACATATATTAATAACATGTGGCAGAAGAGATCTCCCATTATAAAATATATATTAATAACATGTAGTAGGAGTGACCTCACATTACATAATATGTATTGTTAACAAGTAGTAGGACTGACCTCAAATTACATAATATAAAATTACATAATATATTAATAACATGTAGTAGGAGTGACCTCACATTACATAATATATTAATAACATATAGCAGAAGTGACCCCACATTACATAATAAATATTAATAACGTAGGAGTGACCTCACATTATATAATGTATATTAATAATAAGTTTACTTCACATGAGTGAATGCTCAAATGAATGAAACCCATATTACTGAGACAACCTTACTATAAGATCAAATAAATGAAACCATAAAAGAACGACATCCAAAAACCTGAAAACCACTTACCGGAATGCGAAAGCAAACAAACACAAAAGACTACCGTACACAATTACAACAGCATACCACTGCTAACCCCTCCCATAATTCTACACTACATTAAAGCAACAAGACAAAAATATAACTACATCATTTCCTCAGGGGAGAAGCACCCCCCCATGTGGGGACACCCCCCCATTATAACTTAATTATACCAACTCCAAGATCGCATTACTTTGTCGAAAATGGCATATTTCCATTCCGGTAGCTACTGCTGCAACAGACTTTAGGTCAGTAACTGTTTTGGGTTTTTGGATGTCGTTCTTTTATGGTTTCATTTATTTGACCTTTCGGTAACGTTGTTTTGGTTATATGGGTTTTGTTCAAATGAGTGTTCGCTCATCTGAAGGGGACCTTTTAATAACAAGTAGTAGGAGTGACCTCACATTACATAGTACATATATTAATATCATGTAGTAGAAGTTACCTCAGATTGCATAATATATATTAATAACATGTAATAGGAGTGACCTCACATTACATAATATATTAATAACATGTAGTATGAGTGACCTCACATTACATATGATAGAAGTGACCTCAAATTACATAATATTTTAATAACATGGAGTAGGAGTTACCTCACATTACATAATATATTAATAACAGGTAGTAGGAGTGACCTCACATTGCATAATATATATTAATAATATTTAGTAGGAGTGACCTCACACTACATAATATATATTAATAACATGTAGTAAGAGTGATCTCACATTACATAATATATATTAATAACACATAGTAGGAGTGACCTCACATTGCATAATATATATTAACACATTGTAGGAGTGACATTACATTACATTACATATATAAATAATATGTAGTAAGACTGACCTCAAATTACATAATATATTAATGGCATGTAGTAGGCGTGACCTTACATTACATAATATATATTAATAACATGTAGTAAGAGTGATCTCACATTACATAATATATATTAATAACACATAGGAGTGACCTCACATTGCATAATATATTTTAACACATTGTAGGAGTGACATTACATTACATATATTAATAATATGTAGTAGAGTGACCTCAAATTGCATAATATATTAATGGCATGTAGTAGGCGTGACCTTACATTTCATAATATATATTAATAACATGTAGTAGGAGTGACCTCACATTATATAATATAATAACATGTAGTATGAGTGACCTCAAATTAACTTAGGTCTCTGTTGCTACTGGTAAGCTACACGTGCTCAAATGTATGCCCTTTTAGTAGGGGTTAGAGCACTGGTCTAGTAAGCCAGGTGTCACAAATTGAAGTCTCATCAAGAATTCTGATTGCCCTTTACCCAGGATGTGCTTGCATGTACTCTCAGGATGTGCTTGCATGTACTCTAAGGATGTGCTTGCATGTACTGTATTGTGATCAGTGTACTACCCCAGTAAATGCAATGTTTGAAAACACACATTGTATTAGTTAAGAAAAAAAACACTGATGATTAATTTAGGATCCAGATTTCCAGCAGGTCTTAAGCATATTTGCCATTTAAGTTATCATATGCATATGCTTGCATTTGTGTTGTCTAATAGTTCCACACATTATGCATTCAGTTATTAAATGTATTTAAGTAATATTTTTATAATTGATTCAGCAATTGTAAATAACAGTCTTTTCATTTATATATAGTTATATGGCACTGCCGGCCCAGCTACCTGGAACTGTGTAAATAATTCTACGTCATTTGTAAATATTGATATGATTTATACAGAACTGTATGTTATATAGTGAGCTTCAAGAATGTAACCACAGCATACCCTGCTGGAACATAGAAGATTAACTTACAAAACTTCAAGAAAATAAATTAAAATTAAGTGCTTTATGATGTGCTACAAAAGTTAGTTTTAATGCAGCAAGAAGACAGGATGTCTAGAGCTAAAAGATTTTTTCTATTGTTCTGGAGAGAAGTAATTACTAGGTTTAAAATGTAAAAGGTTTAATAGTTTTATGACTTTCAATTCTGGGAAAACATCTGAGTGATATGTATTTTTAACAGAGATGTTAGTTTCTGTTAGCCTGAGAACTGGAGGCAGGTGACAAAGAGTGATGTCATCCAGGCTGACCCAGCAGTAATGTTTAATATTGATTTAAGAACTCTCTCAGAAAAACATTGTGCATTTTGTATCTTGCTTTGGACCTAGAAACATCCATTCAGCACTTCTGCCTGTGTATTGCTCTGTAAGTAACTTATTTAGGGCATAGTATCTGTTAGATATAGATAGGAATATAGTAAAGATTAGTTTAGATATTTTCTGTATTTATTCAAGACAGTCTTGCAATGTTGTTTCAAATATTTCATTTACATTTTAAATATAAAGATTTCCTGGGATTCTGAACTCTGCAGTTACTGTGTTGATTGAGTATGGCCTTGTTCCTTTATTATTTATTATTAAATGTATTTAAACCCATCTTTGTGGCTGATATTTGTTAGACATATTTAAGCTCTTAAAGTACTTGCATATGTATTAGGTGACACTGTACAGGCCACTCCTACATAGTCTTGCTCTTGGTCACACTTACTATTTGGATAATACTAACATTACATAGTAGGACTGGTCACTCAAAGTAGCTGATAAGGGGTTCTGGTGGCAGTGATAACTACCTTATAGTCTGAGCAGAAGGGAGCATAGCTAGTAAGCCTGTGTCAGCCTTTCCCAGGTGTGGGTTTGTGTTTAAATCAAATCTTAGTGTGTGTGTGTGTGTGTGTGTGTGTGTGTGTGTGTGTGTGTGTGTGTGTGTGTGTGTGTGTGTGTGTGTGTGTGTGTGTGTTTCTGTGTGTGTGTGTAGCATCTACTTGGGCAGGAACAGGAAGCACTGGACTTGGCTTGGAGCCCTGGCTAAGAACTCACCTCTATAGCTGTGGCACTGAGGGGAGCTTATTGGGGATCTGGAGAAAGAGGGAGAAACCAGCCCCAGACTGGTTGTGATCTCTGTTTGCTCTTAAGGGAATTGTACTTTACGGCATGTATACTTGTCATCATCCCATTGTGTACATCCCTCACTGTTGCCAGTGGTGAGGATTGAGGCTCTTTGATTACTGGGCCAGTGCAGGGGCATCACATATCAATTGGTGGACAGTGGTGGGATATCCACATCACATAATGATTGGCTGACAGTGGTTAGATAGCCACATCACATATTAATTGCCTTGTAATGGTGTGAATATTGAATTCCTGTAGTCTCTGTACAGTGGTCACTGCAGGTGTTTGTACTATCAATCCACCATGGAGAGAACATTCAGAGTTCATATCACAATTGTTTTATTTTTTTGTTAGCTTAGTTAGTCAGGGAGAGTAGGCAAGCATGTCAGCAGAGGAGTATGGCACACTGACAAGGAGCCAGTTGGCTATATGCCAGGCTAAAGGACTGGTGCATGCCAACCTGACTAAAGCAGACATGATTGCAACTTTAGTTACAGGTGTATCACAGAATAGCAACCAGGAGAACAATCAGACTGGCCGTGGAGATGTACAACTCAGAGAAAATGGACAGATCAACCTTTCTACAGAGGACTTAAAAATCTGTCTGGAGTTAAAGAGACTTTAGCTAGAGGCCAAGGATTTGGCAATAGAGTCAGCAGAGAGACTGAGACATCTAGAGACTAAGGAAAATGAGAAATTGCACATCTGCAGGCTGAGGAAAATGAGAAATTGTGACACCTGGAAGCTGAGGAGAAGGAGAGGCAGAGGCAACATGAAAAAGAGATGTTGACTCTTTACCAGAGTCATGGAGGTAATGGGGAAGGGAGTAACTGAACCTCAGAAACAACAAAGATCAGTAAATGTCTTCCAAAATTTATAGAGGGGGGTAATTTTGATAGTTTTATTCATATGTTTGAGAGAGTGTGTAAAGAGTATAATGTTGACCAAGTGCTCTTGGTATGGTTCCTGACCCCTTTACTCCATGGTAAAGCTGTAACAGCAATTTCTAAACTGTCTGATACTGATTGTTTAAATTATAATGTTGTAAATAACTGTCTTTTACAATGTTTTAATTTAACACCTGAAGCTTATAGGAAAAAGTTTTGTGAGTATAGACGCAAGGCAGATGAAAGTGTGTGTGAATATATTGCTGAACTAAGCACTTATTTTCATAGGTGGGTGAGTGGATGTCAGGTTACCACTTTTGAAGGGCTGGCAGACTTTTTGGTGAGGGAATAAGCCCTTAGCACTTTGCCTGAGGACATGAGAATCTGGTTTGCTGATAAAAAATTCAATACTGCAGACGAGTTGGGGTAGAAGGGAGACCTATACCTAGCAAGCAGGGAATCATTGCACAGGAAAGGGACACCCAGTGATGCTCATGGGTCTAAGGGAACCCATGGTGGGCAGCTCAGACTGCCCCAACAGAGTTCACAAGTAACTGGGGAAGCCACTAGTCCAGGTATAAGTCCAGGACCAAGAATTAAATGTTTTAAATGCAACCAGTGGAGCCATGTAGCATATAAATGTCCATGGAGGCAAGGTGGGGAACAAAAGGCGGGAGAGCCAGTAAGTGGGAATAACAAAATACCAGCAGTAAGTTCCCTCGAGACAACTAGGGTACCAAACTACCACAAGAGGTTATATCCTATCTTAGTGAATGGGAAAGAGGCCATGGCTAAGAGAGACATAACCTCTGCCCTAACCATTGTGAAGGCTGCAATGGTTACAGAGGAGCACTACTTGCTTGGCAGTCTACATCAGTCAGAACTTTAGGAGGGACCCCCATTCCAAATACCTTTGGCTAGGGTTCACCTTGACTGGGAAAGTGGAAAAGGAAGCAAACAAGTAGGTGTGTTGGAGGATATCCCTGCAGATGTCCTGATAGGGAATGATTTTGCTAATGCAGCACCCTGTGTAAATGCAGTTACACACAGTCAGAAGTGGAGGCAAGCATGTGGGTCTGTTAGCCTGGGGAGACCCAGACAGGCCACACACTTGCAGCCAGGACTGGTTAGGTGGTTACATCAGGGAGGGAGCTCCCCGTAGCAGTGAGACTGAAGGTGAGCCACAGCTACTTGTGGGTACTGATGTTCCCTTGGACAAAATGACTGCAAGGGCAGAGGTGAGTAGTAGTAGTGCTCAGGCTGACAGTGAGGCACCACTGTCAGACAATGCTAGACTTCCTGTGGAAGGGAAGCTGGGAAGTGTTACTAAGAGAGAGATTTGAGACAGGGTCAGCTCTCAGACCCTACATTACACGGCCTGAGGGAGGTAGTAGTGAGGCATCTGAACCTCAAGGGAAGGGAGAATCTGTATACTGGGACACAGGGTTACTTTACAGAGAGTGTGGGGGATAGAGGGTGTGTGAACACAGCAGTTGGTAGTGCCCAGAGCCTACCTTCTGACACTTCTAGCCATAGCCCATGATATTCTCTTTGCAGGTCATATGGGCATAAAACATACAAAGAAACATATTATGCAGAACTTTATTGGCCTGGGATTTCTAGAGATGTAACAGGGTACTACAGGATCTATGAGCAGTGCCAAAAGGAAGTCAAGGCAGGAGACAAGTTGTAAGCTCCATAGGTTCATAGGTTCATAGGTGGCTATCAGCCCTAGGGCCTATACAAGCCTAGCCATAACAATTCCCTGGCTATTTCTTCCCACATTATTTACTTCCCTGGACCCCTGTCTAGCAGGGTGGCTAACGTGATCCACGGGGTGAATTTCCTTTCTCCCATCCAATCATCAAGGTTCCTTTTGAAGAGGACCAAAGAGGCACTCTGCTTGACATGTATGGTCAATCTATTCCAGAGTCTGGGGAGTCTCTGGGTCAGGAACCTATCCCTCCAGCAAGTTTTGTTTATTGTGATGACACGGTTTAGATCCCTGGAGCGTGTGGCTTTGAGAGATTGGGATTTCTTTAAGTGTAGCATGTCCAACAGATCTGGGTTTGATATGGCCTTGTACGTTAAGCAGAGATCACCTCTGAGTGGACGATATGTGACAGAGTATAGCTGGAGTTGTTTAAGGCGGTCAGCGTAGGGCATCTGCTTTAAGCCTGTGATTCTTTTAGTGAGGTATTTCTTCGTCCTTTCCAGTTGTTGCAGATGTCTTGAGAGGTACATACCAAACAGGGCATTGTATTCTATAATGGGTCTAATGAGGGATGAGTACAGTGAGACAATGACCTCCTTTTTTCTGGATGAAAAGCCTTTAGTGATGAGGTGTGCCACATAGAAGGATTTCCTGACTGTTGTGGTGATGTGGTTATTGAAGGCAATACCACTGTCCACCTGTGTCCCTAAGTCTCTTATCACACTTTTGTTGTTTAGTGTACTGCCACCTATATGGTAATTCACAGGTATATGTTTTTACCCAAAGGGGATAACTATACATTTCTTGGCATTGAGCTTGAGCCCATGGCTCTGGCACCAAGCATCTGTTTCTGTAATGCCCTTTTGTAGAGTATCCACATCATTTGGGGATTCAATGATGGCTCCCAGTTTGCAGTCATCTGTGAACTTTGTTAGCCAGAGTCCCTTAGTGCTGGCCTGTACTTCAGAGAAGCAGATGCCAAACAAGAGTGGTCCCAGGACTGAACCCTGAGGTACTCTACTTGTCACTTGTCTGGTGCTGGATTTGGAGTCTGCTACTTTTACAGTGTGGGTTCTATCTGTAAGCCAGTTAGCAACCCCTTGGGTGATGTAGGGATTAATGCCCAGCTTAGTAAGTTTATCTATGATTCCAGAGTGGGGGATGGTGTCAAAGGCCTTGGCAAGATCTAGATAGGCTGTGTGGACCACCTTACCCTTGTCCATGGCTCTGGAGACTGATTTGAAGAAGTCAATCAGGTTCAGGAGACAAGATCGGCCCTTCACGAACCCAAACTGGGTAGGGTCCAGTGTTTGAAGGTTGCCAATGTCTTTGTTCATAAGTTCCATGATAATACACTCCATGGCCTTGCAGATAAGGCTCGTCAGACTGATGGGAGGGTAGTTTCTGGGATCCAAGGTGGATCCCCCTTGTGGAGTGGGATAACTGTATCTCTGCGCCACTCAGTGGGCATGCAAGCTAAGGTGAGGCTATGATTAAACATGACACAGGTGAGGTGCCAGTTCATATTGTAGTTCATGTAGTACACAGCTCGGGATGTCATTAATGTATTTGCCTGTGATTGAGGAGCCATTTCAGTGGATAGCTATAGATATTGTAATGAGTACTCCAAGTTCCACAGGGAAAAGGTATAGCCTAGTGTTAGTCGATTATGGTGCCAGATACCCTGATGCTGTTGCTTTGTCCTCCATTGAGGCAGAAATGGTGGCAAATGCTTTGTTAGAGATTTTCAGCAGGTTAGGTTTCTCAAAAGAAATACTGTCTGACAGAGGTGCCAATTTCAGGTCAGATCTGCTGGCTTGTCTAGGAAAGTACTGTCAGGTAAAGCACCTAAAGACCACTCCCTACCATCCCCGGACTAATCTTCTTGTTGAGAGGTTAAACTATACACTCAAGATGATGCTACAGGCATTTGCAGACCAGTTTAAGAGAAACTGGGACAAATATTTGCCCCATCTGTTGTTTGCTTACAGAGAGGTTTCCCAGTAATCCACAGATATTTCAACCTTTGAGTTGCTGTGTTGGCATAGGGTGAGGGGACCTCTAGATTTGATTCATGATGAGTTGGAGGGTGAGTGTGAATCCCACAAGGAGTCTATTGTGACAGATGTCCTAAACCTCAGGACAAGGCTCAGGGAACTCATGGGCTTGGTCCAGGAGAACCTGGCAGAAGCCCAACAGCAGAAAAAGGTCTGGTATGACAGGAATGCTTGAGCTAGAGAGTATGCTGTAGGGCAGCAGGTAATGGTTCTCATTCCTGTCAGAACCAACAAGCTCCAGGCAGCCTGGGAGGGACTCTACAAGGTAATAAGGAGGTCAGTGATGTTAAATACATGATAGAACTGCTTGGCAGGAGGCAGGGGCACAAACTGTACCATGTTAACATGAAGAAACCTTACCATGATAGAAAGGCCCTTCTGCTGAGTATTTGCAGTGGCTTACAGGAGGAGTCTGAGGGGGACTTGGTGACTTGATCTCCTCAGTAAGGCTTGGGGTGACACCTCAGTGGAAGGGGTTGCAATGTCAGCTATGCTTTACCCAGGTTTGAGAAATCTGGGCAGTATTACCAGAGTTTGTGGACATGTTCACTGGGGAAACCAGGGTACACCCACCTGGTGCAGCACCATGTGGATACAGGACCCCAAAGGCCTATTATGCAATCCCATTATAGGGTGCCTGAGAGAGTCAAACAGACTCTGAGGGAGGAGATACAGGAAATGTTGGAACTAGAGGTAATTCAGGAGTCCAGCAGTCCTTGGGCCTCCCCAGTGGTGCTGGTACCAAAGAAAGATGGCACCACTAGGTTCTGTGTGGACTACAGGAATTTAAATAGTCACACAGAGTCAGATGCTTACCCCATGCCTGGGACAGATGATGCCCTAGAGCATCTGGGTGGAGCTAAGTATCTTACCACTTTTGAGCTTACCAAGGGTTACTGGCAGGTGCCCTTGACTCCCAGTGCTAGAGAGCGGTCAGCCTTTGTGACTACTTTTGGCTTACATGAGTTCACAAACAGCCCTTTGGGATGAAAAATGCCCCAGTGACTTTCCAGACATTGGTAGATCATATCCTAGCAGGAGCAGGAGATATTGCCCTTGCTTAGTTAGATGACATTGCTATCTGCAGCTATTCCTGCAAGAGCACCTTCAGTATGTCAGGGAGGTCCTGGGTAGACTACAGCGGGAAGTGTTGACCATTAAGCCCAGCAAATGTCAGGTGGATATGTCAGATGTTTCCTACCTGGGACATAGGGTGGAGAGTGGTAAGATCAGGCCAGAACCTGCCAAAGTGGAAGGCATTCAGTCATAGCCTGCCCCTGTTATCAGAAAGCAAGTGAGGGCATTCTTAGGGACAGTAGGGTACTACAGAATGTTTGTCCCCAATTATAGTACTATAGCTGCTCCCCTCACAGGTCTGACAAGGAAAAATAGGCCAGATAAGATAACGTGGACCCCAGCATGTGAGCAGGCATTCCAGAAGCTTAAAGGGGCTTTTTGGAGGACTGCCTGTGTTAGCCAGTATTACAGCAAATAATTTGTTGTGCAGGTGAATGATTCAAACCATGGGTTGGGGGCTGTACTTAGCCAGGTTTCCACAGAGGATGAAGAGCACCTAGTGGTATATCTCAGTCGTAGGCTCCAACCCAGAGAGGAATGCTATGGGGCTGTAGAAAAGGAATGCCTTGCCATAGTGTGGGCACTGCAGAAACTTCAGCCTTATCTGTATGGAAGGAAATTCACTGTAGTTACAGACTACAATCCCTTAACATGACTACATTGAGCCAGCAAGCAAAATGGCAAGTTATTATAGTGGAGCCTAGGGTTGCAAGCATATGAAATGACGGTACAGCACCACAGTGGGGTTAGGAATGCCAATGCATATGGGCTCTCAAGGGAGGGAATGGGGTAAGGTATTCCCAGATAAGCTCAACTATCTCAAGCAGAGTTTCTCAAGGGTCACTTGAAAAACTAGCTTGAGTTTTCAGGGAGGGGTAAGAAATGTGATGCTGCCAGCCCAGCTATTTGGAATTTTGTACATAAGTCTATGTCATTTGTGAATATTGATATGATTTATACAGAACTGTATATTATATACTGAGCTAAAATGCAGCCACAGCATGCTCTGCTGGCTTAGAACAGAAATGTATCTAAACTATATACCTGTATAAATGTATGTTTTAATAGTAGAAACTGGGACATACAAAGTTTACTTGTAAAACTTCAGGAAAATAAGTTTAAATTAAAGTGTTTTACGAGTTTGTCATAAAAGTTAGTTTCAATGCAGCAAAGAGACAAGATGTCTAGATCTACAGTGCATTGTGCATTGTTTTGTAATTATTTTATTGTTTTACAACTTCCAAGAGCTGCAAAGATCTGAGAGATATGTATTTCTCACACATAAATGTTACATTCTGTTAAGTTTCTGTTTAGCCTGGGAACTGAAGTCAGGTGACAAAAAGTGATATCATCCAAACTAACCCAGCCGTAATATTTGATATTGATTTAAGAACTCTCTCAGAGAGAGACTGGGCATTTTTATTTTGTCTTGGACCTATCAAGAACATCCACTCATCACATCTGCACTTGCCTTGCTCTGTAAGTAAGTTCCTAGGGCATAGTAACTCTTCTTAGATATAGATAGAAATGTAGTAAAGATTAATTTAGATGTTTTCTGTATTTATTTGAGACTGTCTTGCAATGCTGTTTTAAAATATTTTCTGTGATTTTGAAATCTGAAGTCACTGTGTTGATTTCCTGAGTATTGTCTTGTTATTTTATTATTTATTATTAAATGTATTTAAACCTATCTTTGTGGCTGATATTTGTGAGACATATTTAAGCTCTTAGAGTACTTGCATATGTATTTGGTGACACTGTATAGGCCACTCCTAAATAGCCTTGCTCTTGGTCAAAACTACCATTTGGATTAATAGTAACATTGCAGAGTAGGATTGGACACCCTTTGGTAAGGGCCTTATAGTAGCTGATAAGTAAGGGTTGCTGGCAGTGGAAACTACCTTATAGTCTGGACAGAAGGGGGCATAGCTAGTAAACCTATGCCAGCCTTCCCCAGGTGTGTGTGTGTGTGTGTGTGTGTGTGTGTGTCAGTCACTTTGTCAGGGACATGAAACACTGGTTGGACAGAGAGGGTGCTGGAGGTCTTGGCTTGGCACCTCACCTGAGATCTTAACCCTATAGCTGTGCCAGTGGGGAGTCTTATTGGGATCTGGAGAAAGAGGGAGAAACCAGTCCCAGAGTAACCGTGGTTTCTGTGTGCTCTTAAGGGAAATTGTTCTTTACTGTGTGTGTACTTGTCATCCTCCCAATGTGTTCATCCCCTATCTGTTGCCAGTGGTGAGGACTGAGGCTCTTTGATCACTGGGCCAGTGCAGGGGCATCACAAACATAATTAAATAAAATATATCATCAATATGCAGAAACAATGCAACACATTATACAGATGTCTGCATGTTGACAGTGCTCTTAAATTAAGAAAAAAAAACAATCTATTTTTGAGATCACTGAACCAAAACATAGAAGAAAACAAAAGCCTCCACTAACTTACAGACACTCTGCATCATGGTACTGTTAGAGTTTTCGGTAAGGTAATGTGTAGGTTTGGGGTTAGGCACAGTGGTAAACATGGGGTTAGCATACATAGGTGCCTAGGTGTTTACTAGACTAACAACCACATGGGCCTTTTTAAGTCTAGCCATACATCCCAAATCTCTGACAAGTTCTGATACCCTTGATAAGTGTAAACATGGGCCTGGGAGATGAACCATTTACAGGTTACCTGTGTCCATTAAATAGCTTCATAGGTAAGTATTAGGCTAGCTGCCCTTATAGGTTCATAGGTTCATAGGTAAGTGCTAGGCTGCCTTTATTTTATTTTTATTTTATTTTACATTTGTTATTTTACATTTGTTAACCGGGCTAGTCCAACTGGATATATTTCCATTTTCAGTAGAGGCCCGGGGAGAAAAGCTCCAGTAGTAACAAATAAAAATTGAAATTAAAAATTAAAAATCAGTATTGTTACATAGTAAATGAAAGGATTTCAATAAAAAAGATTACTAAAAATACATGAAGTAATAAGAATACTAACAATACAGGAAGTAATAAGAATACTAAAAATACATGAAGTAATAAGAATATTAACAATACAGGAAGTAATAAGAATACTAAAAATACATGAAGTAATAAGAATACTAACAATACAGGAAGTAATAAGAATACTAAAAATACAGGAATTAATAATAAAGTAAAGTAGGTATTTACAATAGTAACGGTGACAATATGTACAGGATAATTTATTATACAGTATGATCCATGTGGACTATCAGAGCATCAGACAGGATAGAGACTTTCAGAGCATCAAACAGGATAGATTACACCAGTATGTTGAATTGTGTTCAGCGGTTACAGTCCTGCTTCCAAGGAGTGTGAATTAAAGTTATGGTTCAAGAGCAGAAATATCTGTAGTGAAGGAGAAGGTTAGTCAGGGTTGCTGCAGGGGCATAACCAGTGTGTTTTGAGGTGTCTTTTGAGGTTTTGTTTAAAGAGAGGCAGTGCATAAAGTAAAGTTAGTTCATTAGGCAGTAGGTTCCATTTTTTCCCACAGAGTTGGAAAACAGAGAAACTCCAGCCATGTTGTTAGACTTGCTTATGCTTATGCTTATGCTATGCTTATGCTTATGCTATGCTTATGCTTATGCTTATGCTTATGCTATGCTTATGCGTATGCTATGCTTATGCTTATGCGTATGCTATGCTTATGCTTATGCTTATGCTATGCTTATGCTTATGCTTATGCTATGCTTATGCTATGCTATGCTTATGCTTATGCTATGCTTATGCTTATGCTTATGCTATGCTTATGCTTATGCTTATGCTATGCTTATGCTTATGCTTATGCTATGCTTATGCTTTTGCTTGCTTAGGCTATGCCTGCCCTTATAGGTTCATAGGTAAGTACTAGGCTAGCTGCCTTTATAGGCTGATATGTTTACATGTAAGTATTAGGTTAGCTGCCATTATAGGTTCATAGGTAAGTACTAGGCTAGCTGCCTTTATAGGCTGATATGTTTACATGTAAGTATTAGGTTAGCTGCCATTATAGGTTCATAGGTAAGTACTAGGCTAGCTGCCTTTATAGGCTGATATGTTTATATGTAAGTATTAGGTTAGCTGCCATTATAGGTTCATTGGTTCATAGGTAAGTACTAGGTTAACTACCCTTATAGGTTCATAAGAACCTATTAGGCTAGCTGCCCTTATAGGATCATAGGATCATAGCAGGTTACTAGGCTAATGGCCCTGGGGCCTTTACAAGCCTAGCCAAGAGTCTATCTCCAAAAATAAACCTCAGTCAGCACCTGTTACCCCTATCAATGAGGGACACAGGTGGAACCCCTGGGATGAATTTCTGGTTTCCCATCCACTCATCAAGGTTGCACTTAAAAAGGGTCAGTAAGGTGCTCTGTTTGACATGTATGGGAAGTCTATTCCAGAGAAGAGGCAGCCTCTGGGAGACAAACCTGTCTCTCCAGCAGGTTTTGTTAATGTTACATATTAGGTTCAGGCCTTTGAGTAGGTAGTGCATGAGTAGTTAAACTTACTGATATGGAGGATCTCTAGTAGGGCAAGGTCCGAGATTACCCTGTAGATGAGACGCAAATCACCCCTGATCAATCTGTATGCTATGAGTAGAGTGATAGTGATTTGAGGATTAGAGGATTATTAAATGCTGTTTGGACACTGGTCTTGTGGTTTTTTACGACATTTGGTCTTTTTTTGTGGTTGAGTTGATAGTGATTTGAGCCTGTCTGCATAGGACAGGTGTTGGAGGGCATGGATTCTCTTTGTGAGATATTTCAGTGGCCTTTCCAGTTGATGCAGATGTTTGGAGAGGTACATCCCAAATGCAGCATTATTCTCAATTATTGGTCTAATGATGGAGGAGTATAGAGAGGTAATAACCTCCTTTTTTCTGGATGCAATCATTATACTTATGAGATGAACCAAATAAAAGTTTTTTCTGACCACTGCCACTACATGATGGTCGAATATGAGGTTATTATCAACCTGAGTGCCCAGGTCTCTCACTACAGGTTGTGTGCTCAGGGGGGTTACCATTGATGTGGTAATCAGTAGGTTATAGGTTCATATGGTATAGGTTCATATGATATAACTTCATAGGTAAGTACTAGGCTAGCTCCCCTTATAGGCTGATATGTTCATAGGAAAGTACTAAGCTAGCTGCCATTGTGAGACATTTTAAGCCTAGCCAAGTTCCCTTTTAGTGCTTAAAATACCCTATCCTATTTTGTTATACATTGGACTTACTCATCCCATAGTCAATAATTATATATTACCTATAATAAGAGAACACATGGGAAATGGTGGTCAGAAGGCCTCATCACCTGCACCAACTTATTCATTTGTGCATTTCTGATCACACTAACCGTATCCCTTTTCCTGCCTGTAAACCCAAGCCTACACATTATGCTTCACCTTTACTTGTGTGTGATAACCCTAAACATAGCATTACCCCTAACCACAACACCACACATTTCCTAAGATGACTGCACATTGAGTAACAGCTTAATTCTGGCTCTCCCAGTCTGAAAACATAAACTTAGCAAAGATGGCCAGTGGACCTAGATTTCTGTGTAAATTTCAGTAACTGGTTAATAAGTGCACTGCCTGGATGCCAGGAAAATAGAAATATAAAGGATCTGACGGAAAATCAGCTACCAAAGTTGAGAAAGAAGCACAGACTGCGGGGAGTACTGCAGCTGTTCAGCAAGAAGCAGTGCAAGTTCCAGGCATGACTTGCAGTAACTTAGAGTAGAGTATAAAGCAGCTAGCTGCACATGGACCTGCTTAAAATAAATGAAACACTGAAGGTGTATATGAACACAAACAATAAAAAGCTGGAAAAAAGGTTTAAACAGATATTCAGATAAGATGACAGAACTGCAAAAGTCAGAGGCTGAGATGATGAAAAGGCTGGCTGAATATGAGACTGCACAAGAAGAGATGTTTCAAAAAATAATAGAATTAGAGGACACAGCATGTAGGGGAAAACCTAAGATTTTACGTTGTACCAGAAAATTTGGAAGGAACAGACTGCAATAATGTTATGAAAGCAAAAATAAGCACCTGGACTGGTATTCTACACCAGGAACTGTTACTCAAGGGGCACATAATGTGTATGCTCCAAATCTGGTTACTAAAAAACAACCTAGACCTTTAATAGTAAAAATGCAGTCTAATCGACAGAAGGAGCTGATTTTGACAAAATTGTGGCAGAAAGATAAAGTGCTAAAAGTGGGAGATGGTAGAATATTTGTGGAGAACGATTATTCAGTGTACGCCAGGCAGAAGATGAGTAAACATGTTCCATTATTTTAGGAATGTTGAAAAGCAGGCATGAGATTCAAACTGCTGTACCCAGCCATCTTCAAAGTGTTTTTCCTTGGAGGAACAAAATAATTTTTTGATGAAGTAGTACATGCTAAGGAAAAAAAAAAGTCTGTCCAACAAAGGGTGAGCTGTGAATCAGAATGAAGTTCCGCTTCATTTTCTCATGGTGATAAGGACTGCAGACATACTGAGCCCATGAAATCTTTTCCACTGTTTCAATTGCCTGAGAGAAGAAAGAAAACATAATAATCGACTAGAAGAATCTGGAATATGTTGGAAATGAAACAGAGACAGGATTTGGGAGATAGAGATGTGCAGGGGAGATAGAGATGTTCAGGGGAGATAAAGATGTGAAGGGGAGATACAGATGTGCAGGGGAGATAGAGATGTGCAGGGGAGATACAGATGTGCAGGGGAGATACAGATGTGCAGGGGAGATAGGGGATGTGCAGGGGAGATAGAGATGTGCAGGATTAAAGCTAGTAATATGGATACTGACAACCCTAAAATGATAAAGCAATAATTATAAAACAGGACAGAGCAGGAACATCTAAAAATATTCAACTTTGTTGGAATTTGTTAAACTTCTGGGGAACTTTAAACCTTACACCCTGCTTTGTGGAGAATAAAATCAGTTACCTGTAAACAAACAATTGTGGGATTACAAAGCAGTAATTATATTTGTGAAACATAGCAGAACAAGAGGAGTTGGAAATATTGGATTTTTGTGGACTTTTGTAGGGGATTCTAAAACATATGCCCAACATTATGTCATTAAGCTTTGGAGAGCTACTTTGGAGAGGGAAGGAGACGGGACAACGTTAACTGTAAGTAAAACAAATTTCTTTTTTTTCTCTCTCTTAATGATAATGCTTAAATGCTCCATGATTTTTGTAGCAAGCTATGGAGTAAATCTTTTTCAGTTCTTTTTTTTTAATGTACTAGGGATATTAATATAAACAGGTGTTACTTTTTCTTTTCTCCCTTCCTCTCTCTTTATACTTGTTCAGTTTTAAGAAATGTAGGCACTGCAATGTGAGAAAAAAAAAAGAAAGGAAGGAAGGGTCTGGTTGAGAGAGCAAGGCAAAAGTTATAAAACAATTTAACTTCAACCATTTTTTGAAGTTTTGCAAGTTCATAGGTTCATAGGTTGATACTAGGCTATATGCCCTAGGGCATTTATCAGCCTAGCCAGAGTGTGTTTGGCTTTTGCCACCCCTTAAAAATGGGGTTTACTGTGCCCTTTTTAGGTTAGTTTACTGTGCCTCTGTCTAGTAGTGACACAGAAGTGATCCCCAGGGTGAACCTATGATCTCCCATCCACTCATCAAGATTTCTCTTGAAGAGAGTCAGCGAGTGGCTATGCCTGATATGGACTGGGATTCTATTCTAGAGTGCTGGGAGCCTCTGTGTCACAACTCTGTCTCTCTAGCATGTCCTATTAATTTCTGTGTTGAGATTCAAGTCCCTTGAGCGCATAGCTCTAGTGGATTTGGATTTTTTGAGGTGGAGCATGTCCATTAATTCTGGGTTGGACATGGCTTTATACGTCAGGCACAGATCGCCTTTAAGCAGGTGGTATGCAACTGAGTAGCATAGGTCATCTGTATGAGACCCTTGATACTCTTGGTGAGGTACTTTTGTGGTCTTTCCAGTTGCTGCAGGTGTCGGGTAAGGTACATCCCAAACAGGGCATTGTATTCAATTATGGGCCTGATGAGGGATGAATAAAGGGGCACAATGACCTCCCTTGATCTAGATGTGAATCCTTTCATGATAAGGTGGGCTATATAGAAGGTCTTTCTAACCACTTTGGCAATGTGGTTGTCAAAGGAGAGATTACTATCAACTTGGGTTCCTAGGTCTCTAATTACTTCCTCTGTACTTAATGGATTACCGCCTATGTGGTAGTTTATGGGCACTTTGTTTTTCCCAAAGGGGATGACTATACACTTCTTGGCATTTAGTTTTAGGCCATGGCTTTGGCACCAGTTGTCCATCTCTGTGAGACCCTTCTGGAGAATGCCTGTGTCAGCTGGAGAGTTGATTATGGCATCCAGTTTGCAGTCGTCTGCGAATTTGGTCAGCCATAGTCCTTCCGTGTTGGCCTGAACCTCTGAAAAATATATACCGAACAAGAGCGGTCCCAGGACTGAGCCCTGTGGGACGCCACTTCTAACAGGTTTAGAGTCTGACATGGCTCCCGCAATTCTGACCATGTGGGTTCTGTCCTTGAGCCAGTTTGCAACCCATCTTATGACATAGGGGTTGATATTTAGGCTGGAGAGCTTATCTATGATGCCAGAGTGGGGTATGGTGTTGAAGGCTTTTGTGAAGTCCAGGTAGACTGTGTAGACTATCTTCCCTTCATCTATGGCCTTGGTGACTGTTTCAAAGAAGTCTACCAGGTTCAAGTGGCAGGATCTGCCCTTAACAAAGCCGAATTGTGTAGGATCTAGCATCTGTAGTTCCCCAGTGTCTTTGTTTATGAGTTCCATGATGATCCGCTCCATAGATTTGCAGACCAGGCTAGTCAGGCTTATGGGGCGATAGTTCCCAGGGTCCGTTGAGGCACCACCTTTGTAGAGTGGGAACACTGTTGCTGTATGCCATTCCTTGGGTACATATCCTGTAGTAAGACTGAGAATGAACAGTAATCTAATATGAGGTTTTAGCTCTTCTTGGAGCTCATGTAGGATGCAGCCCGGGACACCGTCCGGTCCCATTGATGCTGTGTTTTTTGCTTTGGAGAGGGCAGCACTCACCTGAGCATCTGAGATGACAGGGAGACAACTCTCTGTTGGGATAGATATTTGCTATTTTGGGGGGGAAGGGGGGGGGGAGTTTGCACTGCACCTATCCACCAGGATGTTGGCAATGTCTGTGGGTACAGTGTATTTTTTGTCATTTTGGACGAACTCTGAACATATCTCGGAGTTGCCACCCAGGTTCCTAACATAACTAAAGAAGGCCTTGTGGTTATCTTTAGTGTCTTGTGAAATTTTTCTCTCAAAGCTGGCCTTGGATGATTTTATGAGGGACCGTAGTTTTTTGCTAGTACTGATCAGTGATGCTTTCTTATTGAGGGATTTTGCTCTATCCTGCAGTAGCTTCCTCCCTTTGTTGTATAGCTTATTTATGGCAGTGGTCCACCAGACAGAACGCCTGCCTTTGGAGGATTGGGTCTTGGTTTTATCTGGGATTGCATGATCCATGCATTCCTGAAGATGTCCATAGAATGCATTTATAAAGGATTCTGCAGTTTGGGCCGTAGTTTCCACTGGCCCGGGGGCTTTGAGTGAATTCACCTCAGTTTTGAGAAGTGTGAAATTAGCCTTGGAGAAGTTTTTTACTGTGGTTTTCTGGGGTGGTGATGGGGTGGTCGGGATGTGGATGTCCAGTGAGATTAATTTGTGGTCTGATCTTACCAATGATGGGTGTACCTCTGGTGCAGCGCATAGAGTCCCCATGTTTGTGATGATCAGGTCCAGTATGTTTTCCCCTCTTGTAGGCATGGTGACCAGTTGTTCCATAGCATTAGAGTTTATAAATTCTAGGAACCTCTGGGCTAGGCTGTTGGGGCTTGAGTAGTGCTCCCAGTCTATGTTTGGGTAGTTGAAGTCACCCAATATAAAGGTATTTGGAGAGACCTTCATATTCTCCAATGTTCTCAGGAAAGCCACGTGAGGTTCCAGAGTCTGGGATGGTGGTCTGTAGCAGGCTACAAACTGAAAGGCAGTTTTGCCCACTGTTAGTTGCACTTGGATGGTTTCCGATGCTTCATGCAGTGCCACTAACCTGGAGGTGTGGGTATCCTTGATGAATATGGATACTCCCCCTCCTTTTGTGGTTCGGTCTGAGTTTTGGGGCCAAAAAGCATGGTATGAGGTATAACCTGGTAGTGCTGGGGTGCTCTCGGGAGCCTTGAACCAGGTCTCTGTTACTGCACAGACATCTATATTCTCCATGCTGAGGAGAGCTTCGAGTGCTTGCATTTTGAGGTTTAGAATTCTGGCATTGAGTAGCATTACCCTTAGTTTATTTTTCCTTGTGTTGTCTATGGAGGTGGGTTTGTTTTTTGAGCCTTGCCTAAAAAAGGCACTATGGGGGTGGCAAGAGCCTTTGCCAGTATCCAAAAGCCCAGAGGTGACAGGTGCAAGCCGTCCCTAGTGAAGCAATATGGCTTGTCGAGCATGTCATCCCAGGCTGATAGACACTGGATCCCCTTTGAATGACACCAGAACTTTAGCCAATTGTTAAAATTGATAATTTTTTCTTTATACTGTGGCATCATTTTTGTTGAGGGTAAGATGCTACTTAAGGTCAGGGTCATACCTGTCTGGGCTACATGATCTGAGAGCTCCTCTATGTCTCTTTTCATGTAGTCCAGGGAGGTATGGCTCAGGTCATTCACACCAGCATGGACAATGACTAAGTCATATTTGTACTTGCTTTGTAGTGACCTGAGTGCTTGTGTTATGTGGCGGATCCTGGCGCCCGACAGGCAGCTCACCGTGACCTTCTCCTTGTTCATCCTGGTGAGTGGGACGTCAGTGTGCCTGACAATAGAGTCACCTATTACAAGTGTATCAGGTGTGTTGTTTGGCCTTAAGGGCCATGACTGTTTGGCACACTGATTTTGTGAAGTATGTGTTTCACTTTTTTTGTTTTGTGGTTGAGGTTGCTTGAATGTCTGCTTTGGAGGTCTCTGCTGCTTAGGCAGATTTGTATTTAGAACCTCCGAGTAAGTTTTAGTGTGTTTATGTGTTTGGTTTGATGATGTGGTAGGTCTATGTTCGACTGGATTTGTGGTGTGTATGGTTACCTTCTCCTCCTGACTGGTTATGCCAGTACTGAGTTGAAAGAGTTCAGCCTCCAGTTTGACTATATGGTTGCATCTCTCGCATATATTAGTACTTGCTGGGAGGAGGAGAGGGTTGTCTGTGTACATGAGGCAGTTGTAACATTGCCTCAGGATTCCCAGATTCACCAGCTGGACTGGAGAGGAAACTAGCAACTGACCTTTGGACATGCCTGTATAGTATACATAACTCCTTTATGGCTGACAAAAAGGACCAATAGGGGACGAGTACTCCAAGGGAGTATATGAGGAAGTAGTGCTATTAATTTATTAGTGCTTACTTATATACCTGCTTGTAAGGGCAAGTGCTGGGTTATAGATTGAGAATAGGGTCTTTACTTGAGAGATAGAGCAGATCTAAGGGATAAAGTGAAGAGCAGACTTTGTGGAGCTGAGAATGGTTTAAGCCTTGTTAAGCGGCACTGCCCGAGCTATGCGTAAAATCGTGGGAACTTATAAGAGCAAGAAATTATCCCAAAACGCCCAGAACAAACAGCAGAAAAAAGTACAGTAAAATTTTAACACAGGCTAGCGCACTTGAGTGAGCAGCCTCAACAGTTAAATTCAAACAACCAAACTTTTAAAAGTGCAGGTATTAGAAATCACAAAAGCAAGCTTAAAACAGGCAAAAGAGCAGATTAAACTCGCTTTTCGGTGAGGAAAGACGGTCACACAGGTAATAGCAGTAAAATATACTTAAATCTTGGAAGCAGTCACTCTTTTCGTTTCTCTGCTGCTAGCACCACTCTGCAGGACCACGAGGAGCTGTTGCTGAGTAGGAACAAGCGAAAAAACGCGCCAAAGCGGGTTTTTATACGGGGAACTTAAAAGAGCTAGAAATTAGCCCAAAATGGCCAATAAACTACAAGATTCATGTGCTGCGATCACTCCTCCAGGGACAGATAGGCTGCTCAAAGCTCCCCACTCCCACTGGTGAACAAAGAAGCTTCATTCTATCCAAGTAAGGAAATGGGCAACACAGGAACTATTCTAAAGTCCAGAATACAGCAATGCCTGTATTAGGGACTATTCTAGGTCAGGAAAGGCGGGAAACAAGGATATTATTTTGTTTTTTTTTGTTCTTTTTTAACAAAACAAACAGCAGAAAAAGTACAGTAAAATCTTAACACAGGCTAGCGCACTTGAGTGAGCAGCCTCAACAGTTAAATTCAAACAAACAAACTTTTAAAAGTGCAGGTATTGGAAATTACACAAGCTTAAAACAGGCAAAAGAGCACATTAAACTCATTTTTCGGTGAGGAAAGACGGTCGCACAGGTAATAGCAGTAAAATATACTTCAATCTTGGAAGCAGTCACTCTTTTTGTTTCTCTGCTGCTAGCACCACTCTGCAGGACCACGAGGAGCTGTTGCTGAGTAGGAACAAGCGAAAAACCACGCCAAAGCGGGTTTTTATACAGGGAACTTAAAAGAGCTAGAAATTAGCCCAAAATGGCCAATAAACTACAAGATTCTTGTGCTGACATCACTCCTCCAGGGACAGATAGGCTGCTCAAAGCTCCCCACTCCCACTGGTGAACAAAGAAGCTTCCTTCTATCCAAGTAAGGAAATGGGCAACACAGGAACTATTCCAAAGTCCAGAATACAGCAATGCCTGTATTAGGGACTATTCTAGGTCAGGAAAGGTGGGAAATGAGGATTTTTTTTTTGTTTGTTTTTTTCTTTTTTAACAGAACAAACAGCAGAAAAAGTACAGTAAAATCTTAACACAGGCTAGCGCACTTGAGTAAGCAGCCTCAACAGATAAATTCAAACAAACAAACTTTTAAAAGTGCAGGTATTGGAAATCACAAAAAAAAGCTTTAAACAGGCAAAAGAGCAGATTAAACTCACTTTTCGGCGAGGAAGGACAGTTGCACAGGTAATAACAATAAAATATACTTCAATCTTGGAAGTAGTCACTCTTTTTGTTTCTCTGCTGCTAGCACCACTCTGCAGGACCACGAGGAGCAGTTGCTGTGTAGGAACAAGCGAAAAACCGCACCAAAGTGGGTTTTTATACAGGGAACTTAAAAGAGCTAGAAATTAGCCCAAAACAGCCAATAAACTACAAGATTCTTGTGCTGAGATCACTCCTCCAGGGACAGATAGGCTGCTCAAGGCTCCTCACTCCCACTGGTGAACAAAGAAGCTTCCTTCTATCCAAGTAAGGAAATGGGCAACACAGGAACTATTCTAAAGTCCAGAATACAGCAATGCCTGTATTAGGGACTATTCTAGGTCAGGAAAGGCAGGAAACAAGGATTTTTTTTGTTTTTTTTTTTCTTTTTTAACAGAACAAACAGCAGAAAAAGTACAGTAAAATCTTAACACAGGCTAGCGCACTTGAGTGAGCAGCCTCAACAGTTAAATTCAAACAAACAAACTTTTAAAAGTGCAGGTATTGGAAATTACACAAGCTTAAAACAGGCAAAAGAGCACATTAAACTCATTTTTCGGTGAAGAAAGACGGTCGCACAGGTAATAGCAGTAAAATATACTTCAATCTTGGAAGCAGTCACTCTTTTTGTTTCTCTGCTGCTAGCACCACTCTGCAGGACAACGAGGAGCTGTTGCTGAGTAGGAACAAGTGCAAAACCACGCCAAAGCGGGTTTTTATACAGGGAACTTAAAAGAGCTAGAAATTAGCCCAAAACGGCCAATAAACTACAAGATTCTTGTGCTAAGATCACTCCTCCAGGGACAGATAGGCTGCTCAAAGCTCCCCACTCCCACTGGTGAACAAAGAAGCTTCCTTCTATCCAAGTAAGGAAATGGGCAACACAGGAACTATTCTAAAGTCCAGAATACAGCAATGCCTGTATTAGGGACTATTCTAGGTCAGTAAAGGCAGGAAACAAGGATTTTTTTTGTTTTTTTTTCTTTTTTTAACAGAAAAAAACAGCAGAAAAAGTACGTTAAAATCTTAACACAAACTAGCGCACTTGAGTGAGCAGCCTCAACAGTTAAATTCAAACAAACAAACTTTTAAAAGTGCAGGTATTGGAAATCACAAAAACAAGCTTAAAACAGGCAGAAGAGCAGATTAAACTCACTTTTCAGTGAGGAAAGATGGTCGCACAGGTAATAGCAGTAAAATATACTTAAATTTTGGAAGCAGTCACTCTTTTCATTTCTCTGCTGCTAGCACCACTCTGCAGGACCACGAGGAGCTGTTGCTTTGTAGGAACAAGCGAAAAACCGCGCCAAAGTGGGTTTTTGTACAGGGAACTTAAAAGAGCTAGAAATTAGCCCAAAACAGCCAATAAACTACAAGATTCTTGTGCTGAGATCACTCCTCCAGGGACAGATAGGCTGCTCAAAGCTCCCCACTTCCACTGGTGAACAAAGAAGCTTCCTTCTATCCAAGTAAGGAAATGGGCAACACAGGAACTATTCTAAAGTCCAGAATACAGCAATGCCTGTATTAGGGACTATTCTAGGTCAGGAAAGGTGGGAAACAAGGATATATATTTTTTCTTTTTTAACAGAACAAACAGCAGAAAAAGTACAGTAAAATCTTAACACAGGCTAGCAGGTTAACCTTCTATGCTCCAGTTTCCATTGTTTATATTCATTTACACTATTACAATAGTGTATACGCATTTCTGTTCTTTTCCAGTAGGGTATACTGTGGAACCTCAGTACTTTACACACCCTTCTGTACCAGCAGTTTGATATACACATAAAATACAGTTCTAATACATTGGTAACACAAGCATATGAATCATGTTGATATTCATAAATGACATATAATTATTTACAAAATTGCTTTCCAGCGAGCTGAGCTGGCAATATTTCCTTTTGTGACACCTGACAAAACTAGAAAGGGTCATTACAGTGCTGTGGAACATAATGAAATAATTTCAAACTTTTTTGGGATACAAAATTAATGAAGTCAAAACAAAAGCAATAGGAGTGAATTATGTACCATGTACAAATTGGTTCAGCAATATCCATAGTTATAAGAACCTGATAAAATGAAGTATTTAGGAGTATGGATTAAAATTGATACTGATGTAGCAGTTAAGGATATGTGGGAAGAGACAAAAAAAAAAAAAGATAATATAAAAATTGAGAAAATGGAAGCTGTGTTATTTGGATATTGATGGTAAGATACAAGCAGTTAAATGTATTTAGTCCTTTTAGTCTTATACACAGGTCAGGTATATTTTTATCAACCAGAGGAGAAGTTGTAGATAGCAATTAATAAAGAGCTGAAGGATTTTATATAGGTGGGAAGATGGCAAGAGTCAAGTGGGGTAAGCTTATTCTTCTAATAGAACAGGGCAGATTGGGATTACCCAAGTTCGCAGATGATTGCAAACTGGGAGCCATTATTGATTCTCCAACTGATGTAGACATTCTACAAAAAGGCCTCACTGACACCATTGACTGGTGTCAGAACCATGGCCTTAAGCTCAATGCCAAAAAGTGCATTGTCATTCACTTTGGGAAAAATTCTGTGCCCATGAACTTCCACATAGGCTGTCGTCCACTAAACACCGAAGGTGTGATAAGAGACCTGGGGACACAGGTTGACAGCAACCTCTCCTTTGATAACCACATTACCACTGTAGTCAGAAAGTCCTTCTATGTGGCACATCTCATTACAAAAGGTTTCTCATCCAGGAAGAAAGAGGTCGTAATCCCTCTCTACTCGTCCCTCATTAGACCTATTATAGAATACAATGCCCCATTTGGTATGTACCTCTCTGGGCACCTGCAAAAACTGGAAAGGCCACAAAAATACCTCACTAGAGCATCTTAGGCCTTAGACACATGCCCTATATGGACAGACTCACTCTGTCTCTTATTGCCTACTTAGAGGTGATCTCTGCTTGAACTACAAAGCAATGTCTGACCCAGAGCTGCTAGATATGCTACACCTAAAGAAATCCCAATCCCTCCATGCCATACACTCCAGGGACCTTAACCTTATTACCACAATAAACAGAACATGCTGGAGGGACAGGTTCCTAACCCAAAGACTTCCCATACTCTGGAACAAACTTCCCATTTGCGTCAAGCAGAGCACTTAACTGGCCCTCTTTAAGAGAAATCTTGACAAGTGGGTCAGCAATAGGAAGTTCACCCCGGTGAGCACTTCAGTGGCCTTGATTGACAGGGGTACTGGGAACTAACTTTGGTCTGCATGATGCCAGAGAATCTTCTTGGGCTAGGCTTATATAGGCTCCAGGGCCATTAACCTAGTACACACCTATGAACCTATGAACCCAATTTGAAGGGGTATTTCAGAACAACACAGTTAAGGTTCCTATACATAGCACTTATAAAATGGAAAGAGATGATGAAGAAATGGGGGGGGGGTTCAAGTAACAGGGAGAGAGTGGGATTTTGGATGTAAACCTTTAAAGAGAACAACAATAATCTTACAAATATTATATTCATAAAGTAGCAGAGGGTATTCTAAGAGCTAAGCCATTATGGGAATGGAGAAATGAGATTCTGCTGATAAGGGTGACTGCAATTAGGGATACAGACAATAGGCAAGAGGGGGGTGGGAATATATTGGAGAAAACTGGCAAAAGAACCAAGGTATTGGGAGCAAATAAGTAGACAAGGAAAGGTTATAGAATGGGAAGATGCTAAGAACTTATTTGGACTGCATGTTAGAGATTCCCTTCCATATCAAGGACTGATATCAGAGTACAGGCAAAGAAAATGAAATAGGGGGTCCTAAATGAAATACCAGTACTGGTAGAGTTCTTATTAGAATCTAGAACAGAAGTGGTCATTAAGAAAGGAATAATTACTAGACCGTATAAAATATTGCATGATAACTATAAGAATCAATCAGAGGAGGTTAGAAAGGATTGGAAAGAGGGATTGGATAAGCAATTTACAATGAAACAATGGGGGATATGTTTATGTCTCCCAAATATGCAACAAAATCTAGAAGATTTAGGATTTAGTATCTTTGCCTGGGAGTATTTACATAGATATCTTTATACTCCATGCAGGCTCCAAAGAATCTTTCCTCAGGTAGATAGCAAATTTTGAAGGTGTGATGGGGAAGAAAGAGGTAACTGGGATCATATTTTCTGGGAGTGTAATGAGTTGGCTGACTTTAAAGATTCCCTGCAGACTGCTTGGTTGGAGATGCTAGGTGAGCAAATTAGAGTGCCTAGGGAAATAATTTGTTGAGCTATGATACATAGTTGGAATTGCATAGACAAAGTAAGGCCTTGCTGACTTTAATTATGATGGCTGCCAAAAAAAAATCAATATCTAGACAATGGAAATCAAAGTCTAAACCAAATTTACTAGAAGTAACAGAGACAGTAACAGAGATAAAACAACTGGAACTGGAATTTTTAGAAAAGGGTAGGAGTAAATTACACAGGAAAAAATGGAAAATGAGGGAGCACTACATGCACAGGAGGAACAATGTTTAAAAAAGGTAGGCTCTGAATGAACTATAAAATGGTTGAATGACAATGACTGGATATATTAAAAGTGATGTATAATGTTTGCAGCTACAGTTGTGTTGGCACGGTCTATACGGTATAATGTTTGC